>NC_057802.1:381755858-381888351 GCF_018294505.1 Triticum aestivum | reverse complement strand
CTAGTTGGCCGAAGGGCGGTTGAATCGGATTTGGGGGGAATTTTTGGGTGTGGGGGGGGAGGATTTTCGCGCGGTGGGCGGGGGGAGTTTGGCGCATGGTCGGTTTCTCCAAGTGCAGCCCCACGTGTCAGTGAAGAGGCAAGCTGAAGCGTGTTCCGTTTGCGTGAGCCGTGTGCAGGACCGAACGTGTGTGGGCTGCAATGCGACCGCGACAGGAGTGCTGTGAGTATACCGCCTTTTTTCCTTTTAAACTAGGTGCTTCGCCCCCTCAAAAAAAAATTGTTGCTTCGCGCAATCCATCGATACTACTACTAGTAATCCGGTAATCCCGACTAAAACGACGCGGCCGGGTGTTTTCCCGCGTGATATGCTGGGAGGTTGGCTTAGTTGGGTTTTTTAGGATGAGTAATGCTACACCTACGTAATCCCAGTTACGTAATTAACGTAATGTGAAACGTGTGAGCTGTTGATTGTAGATTGGGGGGAGGGAGGGGCCCACCACCATGAAAATCACGGGAGGAGAGAGAGAGGCAATTTACGTTAACCCTTTCGTAGGTTCCCGTAGATGTAGAAAGATGTGAAATGCGTGAATGTGTAGTGGACGTACTATTGGAGTGCCTAAGATAATTTGTGTATGTATAGACCCTATGTGTTTATTTTACTTCGCATGTTAGATTTGTCTCGGTTCAATAAAAAGCAGAGTTGGTAATGATGGTGTGCATGTCATCCTGCAATATAGGCCGTCCGATCTATATCTAACGGATAGGAAGGAAACTATGACAATTTGCCCGCACTCCTCTCCACATTTGCAGATAAGGCTTTCCCTCGTTCATCCTTTTCTCCCACAAGATCTTGATCTTCCATGCAACGCACGGGCATCTTGCTAGTACTCCTACAATATGTATATTATTGTGAAAGTTCATATACACCGGCCGAGATTAATGCAAACACGGCAGATTTTCATTACATTTCGAACTTTTATAGGACAGAAAAATAAAAGAAACCCGACCCTAAACCTATTCTACGGCGGCGACCAATGTCCTCCCTCTGCAATCTCCATGTACGGGGGCGGGGTTCAAGACCCGTGAAGTGAAGGTGCGGTCTCCGGCGAGGAAGAGTAGAACACGGGATACGGACCGGGCAGTTGGCACACCATGCCCTGCCGCCTCCCATGCCATACTCATCCTCGGAGAAGTCCCCGACCTCGGCGGTGCCGGACGTTGGACGGCGGCAAGTAGGACGCGTGGCTGACGTTGCTCCCGTCGTCGGCCGCCAGCGTGGCCACCGCTTGTGCGGTCGTGTCCGCGTCCGGCTACGCCGCTATTGCGTCGCGAGAGGCGACTTGAGCGAGGGCGGCGACCTCGAGCTTCATCCCCGAAGACAAGCTCTCCCGCAGAGCGTTCGCACTTGCGGTCATGGCGGATGTGGTGCCAGGTAGGAGGACGATGCGCTATGGTGTGGAGGTTAGCTGCGCGTTGCCGCTTTAAGTAGCGCATTCCGGTGAGGCCAAGCGTCCGGGTGCGTCATTAAGTCACCGGAGTTGGTTCCTCGGGCACCGAGCCTCTTAACGACGACATACGAACGGACGGCATGAATGCGGGCAGCTGGCGCCGGCTGGGAACGCACCGCGCGACGGCGCGAGGGACGAGGGTTTTGGTGTGCCAGGGTAGTCAGCTGCGGTCGTGGCAACGTTGGAGATGCCCTTTGCTCACATGCGATCCCCGCATGACATTGAAAAAGCAAGACGACCCGGCATGGTCTCAGGTCCAGAGGATGCAGTTGGCCGCGCTACACCACTCCGCGGACGCGTCGCGACGCCCTGTGCATCCTCGACGAGCCGCGTGTTGGGGTGTGTTTGGATTGTGGCCAAAGTGCACCTTACCAAAATTTTGGTCATGACCCAAAGATTGGTCTTTGTTTGGATGGTTGCCATTTTTTTGGCATGCCAATGAACTCTAGCCAACTCTAGTTCATTTTTCTTGCCAATGTCGGCCAAATCATGGGCAACCAATACCTCAACCAAAATTTTGGTCATGACCCAAAGATTGGTCTTTGTTTGGATGGTTGCCATTTCTTTGGCTTGCCAATGAACTCTAGCCAACTCTAGTTCATTTTTCTTGCCAATGTCGGCCAAATCATGGGCAACCAATACCTTAACAAAAAATTTGGCTACCCAATGCTTTGATGGGGCAACCTTGGGCACAAACCAAACATACCGTTGGTCGTGCCACAGCACTAACGCCACCCTCGGCACACTGAAACCGACCGTGTCTAGCGACGATATGAGCGTGTCGCTCACCGTGGTCGCCGTGTCCAGAGGCGGTGCTGGAGCTGCGCCCCGTTGTTGGCCAAAACGACCCACATGAACGGTTGTCGGTGGCGAGGAGGTCGTTGGCCAGCTCCTCCATTTGACTAGTCTGCGCTACGTCATCCCGACGGGTGAGCCCCACATGTCGGTTTCCCTGTTTTCCTGGCCATATTCGAGCGTCAGTGCTCCGCGTTGCGCATTAGGCCTTTCACTATGTAGGCCAAGCGAGACAACTTATTATTTATTTGAGCCGTTCAAGTATAATCATGTGGCGTTTGCTTATTTCTCATTCCTCTCCAACCCTCTTTTCCATCGATCATGTCGCCCTCCAGTCGAGTCCATCCTCCCGCATGCCTCATTTGAACATTCCGCCGAGTATCATTCGCATGTACCCACCCTAGTCCTCTTTCAATAGATCTCCGGACCCCAAGATGAAATCGAGAGGGAACAAGTGGGGGCATGTGATACCTAAGGCGGATTCAAAATTTTGAACCGGTGATCATAGCATCCGCAAATCATATATAAAGGGTATTCAATGTTCGTTTCATTTTTCAACGTACAATATACTCCCCCTATCCTTTCTACTTTACATATAAGTTTTATGTGTAGTCAAAGTATCTCTACTTTGATCAAAAAGGTATCAACATTCAACAACGCCCAATCAATATTGTTAGATTCGTACATACTCCTAGATTTGTACTCGAGATGGTTTCCAATTTGACTATTGACAAGATTAATAGTACATGAGATGTATAATGTGAAAATTATATCATTGGAAACTCCTTTCACATACGAATTTGACCGTATGCTTTGTGTAAGTTGCATGTCATATATTATTACTCTAACATTTGGTCAAAGTTAGCCTCGAAAAACGCATTAGACCCTGTATGCTTTGTGTAAGTTGCATGTCATATATTATTACACTAACATTTGTGTAAGTTGCATGTCATATATTATTACTCTAACATTTGGTCAACGTAGTATAGTGGAAGTGGATCCTCTGACATAGGTATCCCTGCCTTACCCTCCCTTTCGGTCACTTACTGGCAGACCCCATGCTTGCTAGGCCCCGCATGTCAGTTACTCAATGGGTTCGGCCACGTCAGGGGATCCTCATCCGTAGTATACTCCCTCTGTTTTTATTTACTCCACATAAAACAGAGGGAGTGGTGGTATAATAAATGACGCGGGCGGGGGAGGGGGAGGGACGTCGGTTTGCTCTCAACTGCGGTCCCACAAGCGAGCGAAAACGCAAGACGAAGCGCGTTCCATTCGGTGAGTGACGTGGAGGGTCCAGCGTGCTGGGCTGCAACGCGAACGCGACAAGAGCGACGTACAGTCAAAACCGATTGACCGGTCGTCACCGGAACCACTATTCACACCAGAACCTTCGCTGCTCGGCCTACGCCAGCCACTGCCCTAAAACCACACCAAATCTCCAGCCCATTCCCCCACCTTTCAATCCCCTAGCCCGCATCAAGCGTCCCCTAGTTTGCTGGAAAGCCATGGTGCGCCGCAAGATCACTTACTACAAGATGCTGACGCCGGAGCGCCGCGCAGAAATCGCGGCGGCGGTCGGCGCCACAGACCTCCGTTCCCAAGCTCGCTTTGCGGCGGGCCAATCCCCGAGTTCTCTGGAGCCAAGCTACGAGGAGGAGGAAGCCGATCCAATCTTCATGGCGGAGGTCGCGGCGTAGAAGGCCCCCGATGGGTATGAGACGATGGACGTCGACTTCGTGCCGGCGTCCGAGTCCCCCATGGTGCAGGCGGACCAGCGGTTCAACATGGTGATACTAAAGGAGGACCGGGAGGCAGAGGCTCAACTCGACGCGAAGCGCGCACATGCCGCTGCCATCGAGGCTCTCCTGCAGGCGGAACCGGATGTCGTGGATGTGAACCGGGCGGCGGAGGCTCAACTTGAGGCGGAGCGCACGGAAGCCGCTGCCATCGAGGCCCTCTTGCAGGCGGAACCGGACGTCCTAGACTTGAACTGGGCGGCAGAGAATCTACTCAACGCAGAGCGCGCAGATGCCGCTCTCATCGACGCCCTCCTGCAGGCGGAACCGGACATCCTGGACTTGAACCGGGCGGCGGAGGCTCGACTCGACGCGGAGCGCGCGGATGCTGCTGCCATCGAGGCCCTCCTGCAGGCGGAACCGAACGTCCTCGACTTGAACCGGGCTGTGCTCTCGTCCGTGCAGAGCACCCGCACGCTCCGCTTGAATGAGTAGCTGGAGGCCGAGGACAACCACGGTGCGGAGACACACGTCGGCAGCGACGGCTGGTTCGCGCCGGCAGCCAAAGACGACGAGGCCGTCTCTTTCCGCGAGCAGTGATAGTTTTTCTTTATGTTGTTGTTTTTATGGATCTTTTGCTGTGTAAAAACATATATTTGTTATGCAAGTCGCCTGACTTGGGTCAGTCTACCATTTCAGGCGGTTGGATGAATATCCTACGTCTCCTAACCCTTCTTTCCTTCTTCCTCACCTCTTCTTCTTCCCCAACAGACAACCGCACGGGCCGTACGGATACTCCCCAACATGCGGTTGGATAAACATACTCTATGAACGAAAATTATGTGTCAGCGATAGGATGGCTGAGTTTGGTTTGTTCACATGCGACAACACGTGTCAGTGAGGGTGCGTTCCCTTGGTTGGGTTTGCAGCGTGCAGGAGCGACTGTGTGAGGGTGCGGTGCGACCGCGGCGTGCAGGAGCGACCGTGTGAGGGTGCGGTGCGACCGCGACAGCCGTGCACAAGTGTACCTCCTTCTCATTTTGAAAACTTTAGGCAAGCTTGGCAAAAATGTGTGGCGAAGTTTGGCAATGCAAGGCCTAGACCCAAACAGGATAAGTACGTATGTACTAGGAGTACGAGTGTTAAAAAAGAAAGGCGGGGTTTTCCTTCGCGGGATTTAATCGATACAAATCCTCGTTTCATGTGTCAATTAATGCGTATTTTTTCTCCAAAGACCAAAGAGCTAACCATCTCATTCCTCATCGCTTGATTAATGCAGCGCCATGCAAATAAACCTTCTCACTTCCGCATGCATGCAGGGGATATTAATGTCCTTGGTTGCTAACCCCATCAATTTTGCCTCGATTAGTGTTAGTGGCCCTTAGCAAATTGTAATTTTGATATACTGGCCTTGTGTACAAAAAAATGGAGGTAGTAACTATATTTGACTTCCTTCCCCATTGCGGTGATGTCGACGATATCTTTTTTTGGGTGGTTTGGCGAAGTGCGTTTGACGGAGAACACCATTGAGGGAGACCACGGTAAGTCGTTTGCAAGTGCCTCCTGCAAGCCGAGACAACCGCCTTATTTGCATCCAGGAAGTCCTTTACTAGTAATACTAAGAGTACTAGTGCGGTGAGATGGTTTCTCGAAGAAGACGATGGAGAAGCGGAGTCAGCAAAGAGTGAAATGATGGTTACTTCGTCCGTGCTTTTGTGATTTGACGCCTCACTGCTTTGTGATTTGTGATAGAAGGGACAGGGGAGTAGATTCTGTGCTCTATACTGTACTACATGCGTCCAAGCATGGGAGAAAGAGGAGAGATGTTGCATTTTTCTATTCCTTCAATCAATCAATCAATCAGGGAGCTTCGGTTCCATCTTTTTGGCTTTGGCAACACCGTCCACAATGGTTCCCACGATGCCAAAAGCTATTTTCACATTTGGCTACACATTGTGGATGCCCTTAACCGTACCACTTGGTTTTGCTCCTGTGTGCTATCTATACAAATCTCAATTATATTGATCTAAAAAATTATAGAATCAAGATTAGTAAAAAGGAGGTGATTTTGCCGCGCGGATGGCGGGGGAGGTTTCTTATTTGAGCAATGCTACATCCACGTAATGGTTTACGTAAAGTTACAAACTGATGTGATGTGGGACTATTTGATTGGATTAAAGGAGAGGATTAGGCCCACCCCACCTGAAAATCATGGGGGGCATATATAGATTAGATGGAAACTATACGTAGCATCTACGTAGCCCTTTGTAAGTCTAGGATTAGGCTTCTTATTTTCGGAGGACGTTGTCCTGGCGGTTTGCTAACATGCGGTCCCACGTGTCAGTGCTTTACCAAGCCGATCCGCGTCCCACATGAGGCAGAACAACGGCAGAAGCAACACGCGGTTAAGTTGAAGAAGATGAGGGAGAAGCGGATTCAGCAACCAGTGAAATGATGGTTGCTTCGTCCCTCCAACTTAACTTCGGGAAAGGCGCAGCTTGTGATTTGACGCCTCATTGCTCATTACTACACCGGCGCCATGACTGGGGTGCTTCACCCCGGCTGCTCTGCACTGTATTCCGGTATGGCACGTGGACCCGGTAGCTTGATGTCCCGCATGTCGGCGAAAGGGACTAGAAGATTTATGAAAGCGAGCGCTCCACTCTGACGACAGAGGAGTAGACAACACGACGGCCCAGTGAACTGTCACTTGTAGTACTGTATAGTACTATAGTTTTGCTGTTTCGCACGATCCATCGATACAAACCCGATTAAACAGGAATGGGCGGGATTTTTCCCGCGCGGTAGATGATACTGGCCATACATTTCAAAGGCAATTTTAATGTATGCAAACTGAATAATTATAAGTAACAATATGATATCTAGTAAAACTAAAAACACATATGATTTATTGTGTTAGAGTGTAGTAGTAGTGTTGTATTGCATAGTTGTTAGATGTAACATGCGAGAACGTGTAGAGATGTAGTTTTGGAGGGCCTACAGAGAGAAAAACGTAATACGGTCACCGAACTTCAGAATAAGCTGATTACGGTCACTATATACGTTTTGCGGTGATTATACGGTCGCTTGCTCACAGTTCAGCATCGGAATGCACTCTGTTGACCGGCCAAATAGTCTGCGTGGCGCCATGTTGACTAGTTAAATTGGACACGTTCCTTGTGGGTCCCACCTGTCAGTTCGCATAGGCAAAAGGTCAGATAAACACAAATTTACGCAGGCGCGACAAGGCTCCAACCCGTGCGCGGGAATCACCTGGTTGTGTATGTGTCTGTCAGGGCCTGATGTGTGCGCATGCACGTGTAGGTTGAGCACTTGAGCGTGAGAGTGTGTGTTGGTCGTGTGGTGTACTGGTGTGTGCATGCATGCGTGTGTGTGTGCATGTGAGTGTTGCGTGCGTGCATGGCTGCGTGTGTACGTGTGAGTGTTGCGTGCGTGCGTGGGTGCATGTGTTTGTGTGAGTGTTGCGTGGATGCAGTTCGTGTGCATGCGTGCGTGTGTGTATAATCACCACACCAGCTCCTGTGTGTTAAAACAGACGGCTCAGCATACCAATACAAGGCCACCTTGTCCGTTGTGCCCGTGGTCATGACTTCGAACCACTGTCCAAATATTTTTTTGTCGTTTGTTTTCATTCTTACTAGCAAGATGCCCGTGCGTTGCACGAAACATCAAGATGCATTTGTATGACTTGTTTATCTTGTGAGAGAAAAGGATGAACGAGGGAAGGCCTTATTTGCAAATGTGGAGAGGTGTGTGGGTACCTTTTTGCAAAATTGCCATAGTTTCTTTCCTCTTCGTCAGATATAATCGGACGGCCTATATTGCAGGATGGCAGGCACACCATCATCACCAACTCTGTTTTTTATAAGAGTGTATTTTATGTATTTTATAAGAGTGTAGATGTAGAGTAGATACAAGTCGACAGGTGGGTACGATGGTAGTGAGATAATGTGATGCAACACTAGAGGTGCCACGTGGAGCGTTTAACTGGTCAACTAGTCATGTCATGAGCAAATACAGAGTTGTACGGTGAGCCCGTGACTGTATAATAACCACTAAACGTAAATGGTGACCGTAATGAGTGGATTCTGAAGTCCAATGTATGTATCGTGCTTTCGCTTCAAATACAATGATCGTCATTGCATATATCGCGAGAGAAAGATGAAACATGCGTGAATTTTCTGGGGGCTTACTTTTAGAGGACCTGGAGATAATTTTGTGTGCATACGTGAAAGGGGCGTACAGGGGGGTATGCGATGGAGAGAGAGATGCTCTTCGTTTCTCTTTATTATGACTAACTTTGTATATAGTATAAAAATATACAAATTCACAGTGCGGGATAAATATCATTGTGGGTACCATGCAATGCAAATTAGCGTTCGTACTCCTCCATATAACTTTGTAATGTTGTATATATGTAGAAACTCTAAAATAATTTTTTGGCCACACTTTATTCAAAAGGAATGTTGTATGCGAAATAAACGTGAAGAGAGGGCTTTTTAGATCAATGGGGTACGTGATGTAACATGTGTGAATGTGTAGTTGATGCATTTGGCGGGGCCTAGAGAGGTGTGTGTGTGTGTATTACGTATTCGAGAGAGGCATGGATAGAGGGGCCGACGGGGGGCGTGGGAGAGATAGCACGAGAAATGAGAGTGGTCTAGAGAGAGAGAGAGATGAATATGACGTCACGACAAGAGATTCCATTCCCTTGAGTGTGTATATGCAAGGGGGGAGGGAATAGAGGCACCAGGAGAAATTTTCTGTGTGTGTGGTGTTTGTGTTGGTATGTGTGGGTGGGAGAAGATAATGAGACGTGGGGGCAGAGGGTGTGTCACCGCATGAGGTCCGGTGGGTCGAGGTGAGGCCCTTCGTTCGGTTCCGACCTGCGCCACATTGGTCGGCCCGTGACGCATTTAGGAAGACCCATGGATGACTAGTCGTACAAGAAAAAGATAGCAGAATTGTGAAGGACTCTATGTCCACTGACAAAGCCGGCTAGGATTTGTAACCCTAGGTTCTCGGACTAAGGTAACCCCTTTATCTCTGATATTACTATTCATCCAACCTAACTTTAAGGGGCATCCTACAGAATGCTCTGCTAGAATCATACTCGTCGATTAGGAAGAGAGGTGTGTGACAATGCGTGAGAGATAGGCGTAAAGATAATGTGCGTACATGAGACACGTAGGCAGGTCCATGTATATAGAAAGGGTCGATGAGGATTGTGCGTGTGTATGTTTGCGAGAGGAAGAGTGCTTGTGATAAAGGTTAGTGAAAACAGTTGTAAATGGTTACGAGAGGGAGGGAGGGTTATATGTAGAGCATGTGTGCGAGAAAGACACCTCGGGAGAGAGTGTGTGAGCATGTGTGAGAGACCACCGATGGAGAGTGAAACTACACGTAAAAGACTGCTCTACACATTGATTAAAGATATAAATTGTATCCAAATATTAGGATGGGATCATGATATTTGCAATTCGTGTAAGGAGCGGTCATTGATCCATCAGACATCTAGATTCTATCGAATTTGAGCATGTCTATGTTATTATTCGACACAATTGATCCACATAGTTAGTATTTTGAACTCCAAACAATGCATCGCTTTAGCAATCGAATATAAACGTGAGTATAGTTCATGTTGTGTGTGTAAAGCACATTATACATACGAAAGTTACACAATGGACATTATAAATAGCTACCTATGAACTAGCATACATTTGAATTCAACTTAAGGTGGTTTAAAAAAATCAAATTCAACATGAAGTCCATTCAATTATTTGAATTTGATATCATGGCATTTGTAAACCATACCTAAATTATGGGGGCACCAATCTTTGCTCTGATTTTGTACATAATAGCATATGTAGTCGTGTACAAAATAGATTCAAATTTAGCTCCTCCATTACAAAATAATCGTAGTTATAGGATTTTCAAGTGTCAAAATTTCAAAAAGAAGCGGATAATTTAATGAGGTTTTCAAACATACAAGGTCAAATATAACGTTGTCTATTTAGGTCAATCCTCATAGTTCAAGAGTACTCTAAACATGAATGCTTGTGTTTCAAAATTTTGAACGAAGCGCCAAAAGAGCCTCTACTCGCTCGAAACCGCGCGAGACCAATGTTTGGTAGTACAAGGAAATTACTTTTCTAATAACTCCGACCCGTGAAACCTACCGGCCTGACGTCCAAAGGTCTAAACCGGGGTAGGTTTGTAGCTTCATCTAGACGCCACGCAACCGCATCCAAAAAACATTCATATACAATGGCCGCCTAAGCACACATGCGCGCGGCCGAAATCGCTCCCGCCCACTATTTGGGACACCTGGGATTACCATCCTACCCCCGACCCGCAGCAGGTCTGAAATTTAAGAGGGGGGCAAAGTTTGTACTTTCCCCAAATTTCAAACAAGCGCGTCCCATCTTCTGTTCAAAAAAGCCAAAAACAAGCGCGTCCCAGACCGAAACATGGTTCCCCCCCACCCGTCCGATTCCCCATTCGTACTCCGTGGGCGCCAAAACTACCTCTCCACCAGCCGCGAAACCCCGGCGTCCTCCGTCCGCCACCCCATCCCACCCATCAACCGCCGCCCTCCTCCATCACGCCGGAGCCGATACCCCGACGTCGTCGTCCACCGCAACCTCTACCGCAACGCCCTCCACGGCTAGTAGTTGAAGCCGAGGCCGAGCCGTCCGTACCCGAGCCAGTTCAACCACGCCGTCCTGCGCCTCACCGCTGCCGCTCCAACTTCGCCACCCTCCATCGCACCGGAGGTGTTCCTGCTACGCCGTCCTTCGCCGCCTCGGATCTGCTTCCCCTCCGCCCACATACGGCCACGGCAACACAGTCAACAATTTGGCCATGGGTTCGTCCAAGCCTGCACCCTCCAGAACATCGGTTTCCCCGGTAAAAAGAAGAAGATCGGCGCGACATGTGGAGGTGACCACACCGGCAACCGAAAAAGGTACTCCTCTTCCCTTATTCGTGCAAATCTTACGTCTCTGCTTGCACGGTATTCATCCCACAGAAGACACTAGTTGACCGCTTCTTCTTGATACTAGATGTTCCTAGTAACTCGCGATGCACAAGATTTCTCCTCATATACTATTTCACCTTAGCTAGAGGTCCGTCGCCCCCCTGAATTTCAATTTCTGGCCAGTTGATTCCCAATTAACGGAAGCATTCCCCGGCGTAACAGGCGCTAGTACGCCTATTACGCCGGGGAAGCAGCGCCTTGGTGTTTATCTTAGGGGCGTGTGCAGCCTAGAGCTACTGGCGCCCGATCTGGAGGTCGGCCGGGATTAAAGGGATGGCCTGGGGGTGCTGCCAAGCATGGCGGTGGTGTGAGGTCGATGGGAGGGCGGGGCGGCGGAGGCAGGGGTCTGGGCCGGTGGTCGCTGGCGGTTCGAGAAAGATCGTCAATAGTGACTGGCGGGAGGTAGACGAAGGCCATCTGCCCGTTCCTTATAGATCGGACGGTTCATTAAAAAAATTGACTGGCCTATTTATTTTCAGTCGACTGTTATCTTAGATATGACCACATGTGGTGGAGTGTTGGAGGAGTACCTGCATTTCCTGTGCTCATATATTACAAAATCATACGGAGTAGAATCTAATTTTGTTTGCCATGCAATGTTATAGGGCTATCATATGTCTCCTGTCATTTATTTTTCAGCCACCTGCTATCTGCTACTGTTACAGTGCACTAGTTCTGCACACACTTCACCCTTACTATCACTATTGTGTTTTTATGCAAGGGTATTTCAGACTCTGCTGCCATGAGAGAAGCCAAAAAGAAAAGAGAGAAGTCGCTCTAGCTTCGTGTGCGATTAGGCAAGACACGTTACAACGCTATAAAGGGTGTAGTGTCAGCAGATGGAGACGGTAAACGTAGCTCTGGAGTTGATGACCTTGCTCGAAATGAACCACCATCCCAGGTGCTTGCTTTAACTTCGCGGTGTCATATGTGGTTGCATGTTCCATATGGTGTCTAGCTTGTATTCGAAAGGCCGAAGTCGGTAAGATAAGGAAATATATTTTTTTACATGAACCACCATCCCGTGAGCACCAGAAGACAAATAGCTAGTCAGGGCACTGGCCGAGCCAGTGACAAGCCCAGCAAAGATAGGCATCACCTGGAAGCCAACTAAAAAGCTGCGATGCTGGCGAAGCAGCCCACCTCCCACCAGGCTCTCAGGTCCTAGATGATCATGCTCACCACTCCAGCCGGATGTCTAGCTTGTATTGCTTCCAATTTGGTTAAATTGCATCTGCTTAGCTTACACATTATACCTTTGAATATGACATGCCTTTCTGTTTTGGTACATACTAGTACATCTGTGTATTAACCATGTTCTTACATCAAACTAATGTTCTTGTGTATCCCTCATCAATCACTTATGACGAGGCAGGCAGGCAAGGGGACTACTCCTCATTTAAAGAATGCAGCGTCAGCCTCCCGACATGATTCTCAAGAAACAGAAATGCTAGATGAAGATAGTGAACGTAGCTCTGTAGTTGATTACAGAATTTCCCCTACACTAGCATCGCAGGTGCTTGCTCTAACTTGGCAGCGTGATATGTGGTTGCATGTTGCATATGGTGTCTAGATTGTAATTCTTCCAATCTGGTTAAACTGCATGTGCTAGTCCTTACATAAAACTATTAATGTGACATGCCTTCCTGTATTTAGTACATAGTACATCTGTCTATTAAGCATGTCCTTACATAAAACTATTGTTTTTTTGTATCCCGCATCAATCAAGATGACGAGACACCTTTAGTATATGCAGTGCGATATTAGTTGCATCTTTCATATGATTTATAGCATGCGCTGCTTCTAATTTGTTGAAATTCCATTTATGATGGGACGCTTTTAACTTGGCAGAGTCATATTAGTTGAGTCTTTCATGTGGTGTCTAGCTTGCATTGCTTCTTATTTGCTGGAATGGTTTCTGCTTAGTTTACACAAATAGTTGTGAACATGCCATGCCGTCCTGTGTTTCGTACATATTCCATCCTGGTATCATGTGTTTGCCTTACATCAAAGTAGTGATTGTCAGTATCATGCATGAATGAGTTCTGAAGAGAGAATTTTATTGCTTTTTCTTGTCGATTTTACTTGACAATTCAAAATCAATAAAGCGGAAGTAAGTTAGCAAGGCAGCGGATAAAGGTGCTCCTTCCGAACGGAGGGCCTCTACAGTTTCTACTCCTCCACACCCCCAAGATGATTTCCACCCACATGCATAGACACTCAACAAAGCTGTGTTTATGATGAGCACGTCTCCCCTAGTGCAGCATCACCGGTGCTCCCTCTAACTTGGCACTGTTATATGTGGTTGCATGTTATGTGTGATGTCTAGCTTGTATTGCTCTTAATTTTGTTGAATTCCATCTGCTTACTTTACACATTATACTTGAATAAGACACATGTTCCTGTTTCTAGAACATACAATATCTGTCTATCACACCATGTTCTTACATCAAATTACTACTGTTGTGTAACCTGCAACAATCACTTATCATAAGACATGTTTGACTTCGGAGTGTGATATAGGTTACATCTCACATTATTTTCTAGCTTGTACTACTAATTTGTTGAAATGGCACTTATGACGAGACAGTTTTAACTTGGTAGAGTGATATTCGTTGCATCTTTCATATGGTGTCTAGCTTTCATTGCTTCTAATTTGTTGAAATGCCTTCTCCTTAGTTTACACATCATAAGCTGTGAATATGCAATGTTGTGAATATGCAATGGCACTAATGACGAGAGACCTCTAACATGGTAGTGTGATGTTGTTTGCATCTTGCATATGATTTATTTCTTGTACTGCTTCACATTTGTTTAAACTCCATTTATGATGAGACACTGTTAACTTGGCAGAGCGATATTTGTAGCATCTTTCATATGGTGTCTACCTTCCATTGCATTGCTTCTAATTTGGTGAAATGTCTTCTTCTTAGTTTACACATTATAGTTCTGGTTATCTCTTCCATCCTGTTTTTCATACATATTACATCCTCCTATCATGTGGTTGTCTAACATCAAAGTTTAGTTCGTCTGCATCACGCATCAATTAATTCTAAAGAACTAAATTGTTATTCGTTTTTCTTGTCGGCTTGACTTAACATGGCACAGAGAAAGAGGAAGAAACACAGAATGGCAGGGAATGAGAAGCGGATGAATCCTGCAGATTCTGCTGGTACTGATGGTGCAATAGAAGGTCAAAGTCCAGCGGAAAATTCTACAAACACAGCATCCCATGCTACATGAGTTGCAAAAAAAGACAAACAGAAACAAATAGCTGCCAGCAAACAAGCAGAGACAGCCCTAGTTCTTGCAACACCTACCACAGTACTACCAGTTGCACGACTTACTCGTGCGTCAACTGAGCTAGCAGCACGTTCCCAAGCTCCCTTGCCACCTGACACTACTTCCCAAGCACTCTTGACACAAGACGAGTTGGCAATATCATATGAACCTTGTGAGCTTGAACAGCAAGAAGGTAGTTGCTGGAGTCAAGTTACAGTTGCATGCTTCTTTATATGTAGTCTCACAGTTTGATGTACACTAACACTTCCTATGTTCGTTGTTGCACTAGAACCTAGGCGCAAGAGGAAACAAACATCAGGGATAATGCTCGATAGGTTAACTAAATCTAGAGGAGGAAGAATGGAGATCCGTTTTGAGGCAGGTTTAAAAAGGCCACGTGATGCTACAGAGTCAGCCAAGTTAGTATCAGAGGCAGCAGTTGCCGTTAGGTGTCATGTACGTATCCTCCCAACATGGATTTAGTATAGGAATGACAAAGACGAAACCCAGTTCAACACCTTCCTCGACCATTTATCTGTAAGTATGGTTATGTATGGAAACTAGTAATATCGTCTTGCTCTGTCCCATACTTTCTAGGTTGCTGATAATGAGACTCCCATAATTTTCAACAGATGAGGTTCAAGTTGGATAGCCAAGATGATGCAACCAGACAAGCTTGCACCCATGTTTTCAAGTCTGCTCTGCGACAGTATCGGTATAACTTGAGGAAAACTCACTTTGAAGGCAAGGCTAACAGCGAACTTTCCCAAACATCTCCACTAGAAAATATATCGGATGAAGACTGGAGGGGCCTTGTTAAACACTGGTCTGATTCGAAGTATCAGGTACATTATATATATGTGATCAGATCACATGTTGAAGTCCTATTTACGCATGTGCCACACAAATCTATCTTCTTGTAGGTGAACTGTTCAAAGAACAAGGCCAACCGTACGAAAGTGAAATTCCAACAGACGACAGGATCTCGTAGCTATATTGCACACTGCGAGGCTCTTGTAATTAGCTGCTGTTTCACTCTTTTCGCTGTACCATATTATCAGATCTATATTGACTTGTTCGAAATGCAGAGGAAAGCCCGCAAGGACCAAAAAGTACCTGAACCAAATGTTGTGGAAATCTTCAAGGACTGTCACACCAGCAAGAAGAAGGGCATGACTACACCAGTCAAAGCCGCTGTTGTAAGTCCTTAATCCTCATGCCTTTTAACTACTACTTACTCTGACTTGTGCCTTGAACTGCATGGTTTGCAGCCAATGTCTATTACTCTTTTCAATTTTATACACAATTGTCTTAGCGTATCATTGCACCTTACAAGGTTTAAAAGAGAGGAGTGATGTTCCTTTGATCTTGACCCGTAATCTAGTTCCGTGCTGGACTTGCCCACATGACGTTACAATTGCCTGTTTGTCTGTTCTCAGTTGTTTTGTGATATGAATGATGTCATACTATGCTTACCGTATTATAAACTTCGTCTCTTTATCCTTAGCCCTCAATACAATGTGAAGAAATACACAATACATTAGCGATGGTACATGGTCATATGTTTGGAACCTGGTTTTATTATGTACTTTGCAATAAAATACAACTATTATTTTACATGGGTTCACCAGAATAAGTTCTGTATATAGACCAAAGCTATTTTGTTTGGTTTTGCTGCCTCCTTAATATCTTCTGTTCTGGTACTACTAATGTAAAACCTCAACTTTTCAGCAAGCTATGGAAAAAATGGTGGAACCGACACCTTCTGAAGGTGGCGAGGCAACTATAACCGCAATGTCAGCTCTTGCTGCAGTGGGTCAGTACCTGTCCACTAACAGTGCCAAAAGCACGTTCCTGCGTAATACTGGGTTGGTTGTTAAGGCAATATCGTCCAAGCTGCCTCATGATCAAGATATGCAAGCTCAAAGCAATGTTGTATCTGCGCTCCAGACACAAGTCCATTCCCTAACAGAGACCCTTTGTGAAACAAGGAGAAACATTGCTCAATGTCGTCAAGATATGCATGGTTTTGAAACCAGACTATCAGACATTTGCTATGTTGTTCATGAGCCTAGGGGAAATGAAGGCGAGGGTTATGGTGCTCCATCGGACAATATAGCATGAAAACATAACAGTCAGGTCAAATGAACTGAGCTTCTGAACTTCTGGTGGTGCATTTATCTGCTAGACTGTTAAGTTTTATGCCAACCTTCCTTTTGTTATATAGTTGTAATTTGTTTTGGTGCCATACAAAATTTATTCTTAACGTGCAGCCACCGGCTGAAGAAAACAGCAAGCCATTTCTGTATAGTGTAGGGTGTTCCCTATATTTGCACTGGTGGCGATCTTTGATGCCGAGTGGATGTAATCTGTGCTATCGCCTTAATAGCCTAGCGTTAGTTTCGACCTTATTTATTTCCTAGTCTTTTTTTCCCTGGTTTGCTAGTGGCCGCAACTACCATGGGCCATATACGGGCCGTAGGATCCATGGGTCTCCTACGGGCCGTCGATAAATGGGCCTGTAATCCATGGGCCTCGGGCCGTCGGATAAATGGGTCTACATGGGCCGTAATCAGGCGTAATTGGTATCGGCCCAGCACGGTAACAGGCCGTAGGACAGCAAAGGCTTAATTCCATAACAGGCATAACGGGTCGTTAATGGGCCAGAATATAGGATGGGCTGGAAACGGCGCAACGGGTTAACAGGCCAGAAACGGGCCGACTCTTGCCATGGGCCGAATTTGGCCCATTAGGGTAACACGCCAGTAACAGGCCGACTCTTGCCATGGGCCGAATTTGGCCCATTAGGGGAACAGGCCAGTAACGGGCCCGGAAGTAATCGAGGGCCGAAAAGGAGCCCAAGAACGTATGGGCCGTCAATAGGCCGAAAGCTAACAGGGCTGGAAACGGCCCATGTAAATCACGGGCCGTTAAGGGTATAAAGAAAATTACTGTTCATTATGGGCTAGAGTCACCGTGGGCCTGTAAAGGGCCGAAAGATACGAAGGCCTCATATGGGCCGAAAGACGTCGTGGGCCATACATGGGTCGAAAGTGAAATGGGCTGGTGTTATATTCGACGACCCACATGACGTTGTTGGGCCGATTTCCTTTAGGGCCTAACGGGTCGTGAGTTAACGGGCCATAAAATGGGCTATTTGCGAAGAGACCGTTAACAGGCTTTCCATGGGCCAGCCCGTTAACTTTTGACCAAGTCAAACGGGCCGGCTTTGTAAGCTAAATGGGCCAGTGGTGGGCCGTGGCACGTGTCGACATATCATAGGCGCCTATCTGACCCACTGACAAGCTAACACGTGTTTCGTCCGGCCAATAAGAATTTTACACGTGGAAATTTCCCATTGGTCGGGGCTGTTAACGGGTTATCGGATCCAAAACCCGACCCGATAGCTTAACACCGTTCCGTTACGGTGGATGCCACGTGTCGGTCACCCTTGACGAAAGCACTTCTATGACGCGCGATTTATCGTCATGGAAGTGGACACTTCCGTGATGATAATTTTGGTAATGTCATGGAACACTTCTACGACAGCACATGTATGACTATCTTGATTCTATCATAAAATCGTCATGGATGTACATGCATGACAAAAAACGCGACCTACTGTGACAAACACGTATCATCACGGAAGTGTATTTTTTTGTAGTGACACCCGTCAGGACCTCAAGCACCGTTTGCCGCGTCTCAAGAGGGAGCCCGGACTCCTGAAGTCTCATATGGTCCTTGATGTTGAGCAAGGCCCACATCGGTCGAGAATGGCGCTGAAGCGAGGCGATTCGGCGCCGGACGAACTCCTTCACCACCATAGGCGCAGCCATGCCGAGGTCTTTCAGCCTCTTCAGCCTGAGCCAGACGGGGACAAGGCGAGGGCTCGCAAGCTTCTTGTGGCCCCAGCCGGAGTTGGGGACGGCAGGCGATGACGGAGGTGAGAGCAGGGGGCTGAGCACCCCTACGTCTACATACACCCATCGCGTCCGGAATCTACCCGCGGGCGGCAGAAGGTCCAAGTCGATCCCCGAGCCGGCCGTCTCCGCCATGGCGTGGAAGCTCATGCATCCCGAGCTCTGTCGGGGATCAATCAGATGCAGCAAGAAGAAGTGGCAGAGAAGGGCCACGGAAGGGGCAATGCCCGCCATGGCCTCACATACAAAGGCGAAGACGGCGAGAAGAGTCACGGATTGGGGGTCAAGATGCAGCATGTGGATCTGGTAATGTTCAAGCACTGCGTTGAATAAAGCGGAGAAGGGGGGAACAAGGCCAGCCCAAAGAGCGTTGATGAAGAGCGGGACCTCGGTGGCTGTCCTATCAACGCGAGCTCGAGACGCGGGCCAGGCCACCGTCCCCCCCCCCCACTCATTGAAGCAAGAGGCGAGCATGGGGCGCACCTTGCCCATGGCCTCATCATTGAGCACCAGCGATCGGCCAACTGCGGGCTCGATGGCCGGAGGCGCACTGGCCGAAGACAGAGGTTTCTTCCCCTCATTCGCTTGTTTCGGTGCCATGGCAATGGAGCGGGTAGAGCTCAGGTCAGATTGGGGAGAGGAGCAGAGCCTCGAGGAAGCAGAGGAATCGGGGGAATATGGCACTAGCAATGGAAGAACAGCTGTGTAGGTTACGGTGGCCACCTAGCCAGGCGGATTCCAAGGCTGCATGGGGAAGCGGAGACGCCCACGTCCAATCAACCGCCATGCGTCGACCAAGGCCGCAGGTTGTGGGGGCCTGCGGCGCTCCGCACTTGCCCTTTGGCTTCGCCCCGAAGCCAAGTCCGAGCGTGCCTTGGGCCCGAGGGCTACTGTCGGCGTTCTGGGAATGGGGTCCCCAGACTTGCCTGCCTGCGGCCCATGGCGTGGCGCGGCTGGCGGGCCCGTACGGCTCATGTTCACCAACAAGCATTCAAGACCCACGCGAGGGGCCAAGCCTCGCGAGGCGGACGACACAAGACCTCCTCGGGAGCGGCCTCACTAGGCTGGCTCGCAAGGGGCAGAGAGATCAAGGCAAGGCAAACCTCGCGAGGTTCTCATGACGTGAGCCATGACGATCAAGACCAGGCGGGCGCCAGCGCGTGCAGTGTCCTTGTTTCCCCTTTGGTGCTAAGGGGGCAAGCGCAGGCGAGGAGTACCGAGGCGTCAAGCAAAGGTTTCCCCATCGGTGCAACGAGACCAAGACCAGCAGGACGGCAAGACGGAGGTCACCATGGAGCCCAAGGCGGCGTCTCCGCCAGAGCCTTTTGCAGGCGAAGACCACCTTTAGTCAGGATAAGCTGTACTAGCTGACCCCTTTCAAATTGGCCGTTGTTGGCTCCCTTCCCGCTCGATTTTTGGGGAGAGGACCAGGGCCTCCATAAATAGGACTAGCCACCATAGTAGGAGGCATCTCATCTTGAGTAATCCTCACCCACACAACTTCACCAAGCACAAGAACACCTCAACCTCAAGAGGCTGTTCTTCCCTTGTAACTGTTCATCATCAGCCCAAGAGGCAATCCACCACCACCACACTGGAGTAGGGTATTACACCACAACGGTGGCCCAAACCAGTATAAATCTTGTGTCTCCTATGTTGCAAGTTCGCCGAGCCTAGACTTTAGATCACGGAGTGTGTGAGAGAGTGATCGGTGAGGGGGAGATCTTCATGCGCACCCCAGTGTTCGAACCTTGAGGGTTTTGCCGGAACCCGAGATCCGACAGAGAGCCACTCAACATTTTCATCGTGGTCTTCTCCTTCTGACTCAAAGAAAGGAAAAAAAGAATTTCAAAGAAACATACTGAAATATTTTTGGAGTTTTTGTTTTTCTAAAGAAAGTAAAACAAGAACGAGAAAAACTATTTACATGGGAAAGCTCCCAACAAGTAAAAGAAGAACGAGAAATCTTTTTGGGATTTCTTTGAATATTACAACTAAATGAACTAGAAAGAAAAACTAAAAAGAAGTGGCAACTAATTTTTTTTGGATTTTCTCGAAGGTTTTCAAACACACAAGAAGAAAGCAAGAAAAATAAACTAGCATGGATAAGACAAATGATAAAGTATGAACAGCGACAACTGGAATGAGTTTTTGAAAATGAATGTAATGTCAGTGAGAAATACATACTCCCCCAAGCTTAGGCTTTTGGCCTAAGTTGGTCTAGGGCCACGGCTGGCCTGGCGGATATCCAAAGTTGTAGTCGGGGTTGTACTGGGATGCGGCAGCCACTGCTTGGAGAGTTGCCTCGTGGAGGCGAGCGGCCCTCCTGCTCTCTTATACTCATCTGCCTCCTCTCTGGTAGTGAAGTATCTCCGTTTTACCTGAAAGTCAAAGAAGGCAGGAGCGGGAAGCGTAATATAGAAAACGCGCACCCTATCAAAGATTAGTCGGTACAGGAGGGACTGTTCGTTCCTCTCAAGAAACTGGTAGCGTACCATAGCATTATAATCAAGAAAAGCAGGTGGCAACTCAATGTCATCTTCCCTTATGGGTACCCTAGGATAATTAGCTAAACGGGTGGCATAAATTCCACCAAAGAAAACTCCATCTTTAGCATTAAGATGTAATCTCCTTGCAATAATAGCCCCCAAGTTATATCGTTTATCACCCATTATCGCACACTTGAGGACACTAAGATCTGAAGCACAAAGGTGGCTATGATCATGTTTACCATTAATGCATCTACCTATAAAGAGAGCAAAATAATGTATGGAAGGAAAGTGAATGCTCCCTATGGTGGCTTGTGTAATATTTCTAGTTTCTCCCACCGTGATGCTAGCAAGGAAATCATTATACTCGGTTTTACTAGGTTCACTATGAATGCCCCACTGTGGAATTTTGCATGCATCATTAAAATCTTCTAGGTCCATGGTAAATGATTTATCATAAAGATCAAACATGACATAATGAGTATTGCGCTTAGATGTAAATTCAAATCTTCGAACAAAGGAATCAGTGAGGTGATAGTACTGCCGGCACTTATCTGTCATGAAGTCCACAAGGCCAGCATTTTGTATGTATGCATCAAATTCCTGCTTGAAACCTGCATGAACCATGAATTGATCCAACGGCCATTCGCAAGGCCGTACTAGAGCTTCCCTTGGTGGTTCAACGTCCGGCTCACGTATCGCGAGCCTTCGGGCTTGCTTCCTCGAGGAACCACCTTGGTATATCTTCCTAAACATTTTTTTTCCGCTGAAATTTTCAGTGACTCAAAATAGAAGTGAACAAAACTCAAAAAAATTGATAGCAACTACTCCTACAAGTGCCTAGAGGCTATATCATGCATCAAAACTATTTTGGACAATATAAATTGGACATGCAAGCTCAAGAACAAGGTCAACATAGCAGCAAAAATTTGCAATATATAAAGCACTAGAACAAAAACTAATTGGACCGTTGGAGGAGTCACATACCGATGAACAATCCCCCAAAATAGTTTTGCAAATGGAGCTTTGCACAAGGAGATCAAAAATGGCAGCAAGATGAACAAGAACACGGGTTTGAGCAACATGATGATTTTTTCTGGAGGAAGATGATACGTCTCCAACGTATCTATATTTTTTGATTGTTCCATGCTGTTATATTATCATTCATGGATGTTTTAAAATCATTTTATAGCAACTTTATATCATTTTTTGGGACTAACCTATTGACATAGTGCCCAGTGCCAGTTGCTATTTTTTGCTTGTTTTTTACTTCGTAGAAAATCAATACCAAACGGATTGCAAACATGGCGAAACTTTTTGGAGAATTTTTCTGGGCCAGAAGACACATGATGGGCCAACGAAGTGCCAGAGGGGTGCCCCGAGGGGGGCACAACCCACCTGGGCGCGCCTGGAGGACAAGGCGTGCCCTGGTGGGTTGTGCCCACCTCAGTGGCCTCCCGCACCGCCTCTTCGCTCTATAAATACCCCAAAATTCCAGAAACCCTAGGGGAGTTTACGGAAAACAATTCCTGCCGCCACAAGTTTCCAGAAACCACAGATCCAATCTAGACACCATCACGGAGGGTGTCCTGGATTTAACATGGCAGATGCCCTAGTGAAAGGACTTAGGTGTGGAGCCATCGCACTAGGTTAGCTTAAAGGGGTTGAGCGGGACAAAGGACACAAGGAGTTTACCAGGTTCGGCCCCTCTCAACGAGGTAAAAGCCTACGTCCTACTTCTAGTTATATTGCTTGAGTTTCGAGTACAAGGGAGCGAATACGCTTGACCTAGTTCTCGATTGTCTGTTTCTTGAGTTAACCCGCCACCGGGTCTCACCTTTATATGTACAGGTTAGACCTGGCGTCTTATAGAGTCCTGGCCGGCTCACTTAACGTGACAGGCTCAGTTTCTAAATAGTCATGCCTTACAGAGAAAGTCCTACCACGGCGGTTCACAACCCCGGTCCTGGGCCTTTAGAAGGCCTGCCTCCATGAGCCGTCGTCTTCTTATCTCTTCCTAGGCCTTCTTTATGTTAAGCCGCCAACGGTATAACCCGGCCCCTCCTGGGCGGGTCATACCTCGAAGCTATATCCCCAACATTAGGCCCCAGGTTGATCTGAACTTGTTCATATCAATCTCCACTGTCTGTCTTAGCAGAATGTATCATTATCAATTCCTTATCAATTTGCTATAACCCTCCATGACGTCACATAGCAGAACCATTGTAACCCTCCATGACATCATGTGCATTAATTTCGCAGAAGGCCCAGGATATCTCAACGGATCTTTACCTTAATGGACCTCCCAAAAATCGAGGCGCCCGCATTGCTAGCATAATCATTTTCCCTCCTTGATTTTCGTGCATGCCATCTTATCCCCCCTTATAAATAGGGAAGGAGGCCCTCTTCTTCACTTTTTACCCCTGCCTTTTCCTCTTCATCTCCTTCCTCGCGACGCCACTGCGACCCGAGCTCCGCCGCCGCCATCGACCTTCTTCAACAACTCCGACCAAAGCCGCTGTATCAACCTGACTGTGTCCAGAGAACGGCGGCGCTCCTCCGCTGATCTTCTGCCTCGCTAGGCACATCCCTCTCTCTATTTCCCATCTGCATTAGGGTTTCCTCTGTTCATCAGCGTTCATCTACGTTCATCGTAGTTCTCTTTGTCAATGCTCACTTTGATCGAAAAAGCAGTAGTGAAGTCGCGCGGTAGCAGTTTTAGCATCCGTTTCCAATCGTAATGCATCCTATCTTCCTGAGATTCGAACCCAGCTTGCATGTTCTTCCACTGTCATATTTAGGTTTAGCAACTTTTCTCCTTTTCTAAACTGTTGTAGATCCGTAAATATAATCCATCACTTGTGGAAACTGTTTGTCAAACACTTAGTGAAATTTTGATCAATTCCCAGATCTTATAACCATCTGTTCGACCACTTGTTGTATGTGCGGCTCAAATGTAGATATGTATATACCTGTGTATCACTTTTATATAAGCAGCTCATAGAATATGTTGTAACCCGGAAAAACACTAGCCGACTCTTTGATAGAACATTTAGACCACCGATATATGTCCAATATCCGTATCACCCAGTGTCGCTTTGCCGGCTTAATCATGCCAATCTCTTCTTCTATAACATGTCATATTTGCACCAATATCTTATTTTCAGGCTTTTCATCGAGAAACTGACTAAGACCGTGACTGCATGCAATTGGACTGCTTCAACCATTACAGAGCAAACCTTGAATGAACATGTCCAAATGGGCGTCTTAGCAACTAAGGATATTATCCACTGGAGAGCTCCGGGGACAGAGATCAGACCTGAGCCAAAAGAAGGCGAGGTTGTAGTTTTTGATGATCATATGCTCCAGGGCTTTTCTCCACCCGGCTCAAAATTCTTTTGTGATGTTCTGCACTTTTCCAACTTCATCCCCAAGACATTGGCCCAAACTCTGTTTCCAACATCTACAACTTCCAATTTTTTTGCGAAGTATACCTTCAAGAGGAGCCCAGTGTTGATCTTTTCATAGAGCACTATTAAATGAACCGCCAGACCGAGTTTACAGACGGACCTAGCTTAGAACTTGGGGGAATTTCCATTCAAAGACATAAAGAAGCCACCTTCCCTTCAGCCGCACTTCCTAGTCATCCTAAAGACTAGAACCAAACCTGGTTTTATTGTCAAGATAAATCTCCAGCCGACGAGAATCCTCTGCCGGGTTTCCGTGACAGCTAGCTTAGCTCAAGACATCCACTCCCGGACCGGATCAGCATCGAAGAACGGGCTAAATATATGCCCACTTTTTCAAAGATCAGAGCCTTGATGGCTAACGACTTAACCGTAGTCGATTTAGTCCGGTGCTGGGTCGCCTGGAGGATTTTTCCCTTGTGTCGCCGGCCCGTCTTAATGTGTGAATACACTGGTGATGTGAAAGACCCACAACGTCACTGCAACATACGTCTGGAAGATTGTGAAATCAACAGAATGGCAAAAATGCCGCTCGGGGAGAATCTGGAAACTTGTAGCAAGGCGGGGCTGAATCCATTTTGTAACCTTAACCCAGCTCCATCTATAAGTACTTGAAGCTATTTTTACTTTATCTATTATTCATACATTGCGTTCTCCTTATCATCACTTGTTTTCTTCAGGCCAATTCCTCTTTCCGGAACAAGAAACTTCAGGATAAGCTGGCCAAAAAGGTCAGGGCAAAGAACAAGGCTCTCAAGAAACCTGCCAAGAAGAAATAGATGCAATTGATCCATTTACTCTGGATGATGAGTTGGAGCTAGAACTTGACTCCCTTGGCTCCTTTTTTGTACATCTTATTGATGCTGACCCCTCTCAGGATGACACGGAGACCAGCCAGGCAGATGATGTAGAGCTAACTACTATTTCCTCCGACTCAGAGCCTTTGCCAAGACAGAAAGTTCGGCATGTGACCCAGAAAGTAAGGTTTTCTCACCCTTTACCTTACTTGGATCCAAACATTATTTTGAAGAAACAACAGATGAAGCTCGGCGTACAACCCGGAACAGCGGGGGAGGAGATTTGCATGCCGGCTTACCCAATACGCCGGCCACTCGCAAACGCCGAGCAGAGGTTTCTCAGAATTCAAACTTATTTTTTCCAAAGGCGGGTCTTATCCGCCAACCGCTTAACCCTTCCGACTCAAATTATCAGGGAACCTCTCACTCCTTCGGCGACTCAACAGAGACTCAGATTCCCCTCTTTAAAGTTGCTCATGGGTGAGAACTTTAGATTTCTTTGCTTTAAGACTTAGACACTGGTGTGTTGACATCCTTATATGTCTTATTTTCAGTGGTATAGCCAAGCCCAGCAAGAAGCTGAAAGTAAATAAGCCGCGTGAAGACCCCAAGGTTGCTGAGCCGGAGAAACAACCTATATCTAAAGCTTCCCATCAGACTCCTGAGGATGCCGCTGATGACCCGCCACCAGAGACTCACAATGTCACGATGGATCTAATGGGTGTTGACGCGTCCAAGACTGAACCACCCAGTCCCATAAGACCTGTTGAAGAGCCTCCTTCACAATAAAACGCTGAAGATGTTATCATCACTAGTACCAGTTATACTGAACCCGGGAACCCCACTGTTCTGGCCAAGCATTCTGCCAAAGAAGAATTAATTGAGAAAGGCAAAGCCAGATTTGACATTGCCAATTACTCACACTTGGGCGTCAGTGAACTATAAGGTTATCTGAGCCAGCTGCATACTGGTCGTGACCTGGAGGCGGATTTGGTCAAGAAACTGCACCAGAAATATGAGGTATGAACATCTGCTTCCTTCATATATATAACCATCTAGCCCCCAAGTCTTATCCATAGGAAAAGGTATACTTGAGTAGGGTTAAGACTTGTCCATATGTTTCAGCAAAGTCATAACCCTCATGGGCCGGCTTATCTTGATAAAGATGAGCCGGATCATTTCCATTATATGAAAACTCTAGACCATAGCCCTCATGGGCTGGCTTATCTTGATAAAGATGAGCCGGATCGAGATATAAGTGTTAAAACGAACATCCACACACATTAGCCCCCACGTGTCAAGTGCTTTGCTTGCAACATGCTTGATACTTGTTTGTAGATTGCGTCCTGACAAATATGTTTATAACTTGTTCAAATCTTACTTGCAGGAGCCTTTAACTTAGGCTGAATCCCAGGTGGCCAATTTAAAGACCAGGCTCGAGCAGCAAGAAACTGAAACACGCAAAGCTGAATCCAAGCTTAAGCTTAGCCTTGAAGAGAGCGAGGAGCTCAAAACTGGATTTTCCACAGAAAGAACCGCCTGGGACAAGGAGAAGGCCACCTTGGTTCAAAGAGCAGAGACTGCCGAATCTTCTTTGAAGGAGACTGCTGCAGAATTGACCGGCTTAAAACGCCATATATCCGAGATGACAGCTGCTATCTTTGGTAAGTAATTCAGGATGTTTCAATCACTTTTCCATTTTAACTTTAAACCGCGTGGCGACTTATCTTTGCACTTATTCAACAGGCCCCAGGAGTGCCAACCTTGGCCAGGACATGTTGGTGAAGCTGAAGGCGGTTTATACTTTGGTGGAACAGTTGTATACATGCACTCAGCGAACGATTGCAGCCATCTCACAAAGTAGACAACCACCTGCACTCATCAGGGGAGTACTAGACGAATTATCTGTCATGCCCAAGCGAATTGAAGAGATGAATGTGCAACTAATCCCTAGGTGGTTTTGGTAATTCTTAACAACATATAGCTCATTGAACTTATACTCTTTAAAGATGATCATTTCAGAATGTTCAATGATTGGCATGGCATGGACTAGAGATGTGGACCCCTCAAAATGCGAAGGACACATATTGGCAAAAGCTCAAGACTCTACATTTTCATTTTAGTTATCCAAGATCACATTGAGTCCATAGGAAAAGCCAATACTATTAAAAGGGGATGAGGTGTTGCTTAATGGCTTGCTTGCTCAAAATGCTTAGTGATATGCTCCAAAAGCCCTCAACCAATTTCTCATTTCCACATATGTCCTAAACCTAAAGTCAAACTCGGCCCCACTGATTTGATCTATCCGGCGCCACCGAGTTCATTTGACATAGTCATAGCCAGAAACCCTAATCAGTTCGGTCTCACCGATAGGGATCTCGGTCTCACCGTGATGGGATTGCAAACTCTCTGTTTCCCTTCGTAACGTTTCGGTCTAACGGAAATGAGCGATCGGTCCCACCGAGTTTGCCTGACCAACTCTCTGTTTGCCTATTACTGAAATCGGTCTCACCAAGTTCATGTGATCGGTCTCACCGAGATCAAGTTATGCCCTAACCCTAGCACATCGGTCCCACCGAGTTGATCATGTCGGTCCCACCGAAAAGCCTAACGTTCACATTTTGAACTGAATCGGTATGACCGAGTTTCACTATTTGGTCCCACCGAGTTTGGTAAATTGTGTGTAATGGTTAGATTTTCTGTGGAGGCTATATATACCCCTCCACCCTTCCTCCATTCGTGGAGAGAGCCATCGGAACGTGCCTACACTACCAGCATTCATTTTCTGAGAGAGAACCACCTACTCATGTGTTGAGACCAAGACATTCCAATCCAACCACAAGAATCTTGATCTCTAGCCTTCCCCAAGTTGTTTTCCACTCAAATCATCTTTCCACCATATCCAAATATGTGTGAGAGAGTTGAGTGTTGGGGAGACTATCATTTGAAGCACAAGAGCAAGGAGTTCATCATCAACACACCATCTATTACCTTTTGGAGAGTGGTGTCTCCTAGATTGGTTAGGTGTCACTTGGGAGCCTCCGTCAAGATTGTGGAGTCGAACCAAGGAGTTTGTACGAGCAAGGATATCGCCTACTTCATGAAGATCTACCCTAGTGAGGCAAGTCCTTCGTGGGTGATGGCCATGGTGGGATAGACAAGGTTGCTTCTTTGTGGACCCTTCGTGGGTGGAGCCCTCCGTGGACTCGCGCAACCATTACCCTTCATGGGTTGAAGTCTCCATCAACGTGGATGTACGATAGCACCACCTATTGGAACCACGCGAAAAATCTCCGTGTCTACATTGCGTTTTCTCCCTCCAAACTCCTCCCCTTTACCTTCATATGCAATGATTTATATTCCGCTGCTATACTCTTAGAATTGCATGTGTAGGTTGATTGCTTGACTTGTGCTAAGTTGCTAAAATCTGCCAAGACTTAAAATTGGGAAAAGGCTAGATTTTTATTTGGTCAAGTAGTCTAATCACCCCCCTCTAGACATACTTTCGATCCTACAAGTGGTATTAGAGATTTTGTCTCCATTTGCCTTGATTTCCATAGCTTTGGTGATCATAGCCTTGGTTTCACAACCTAAGAGAGAATGGCGTCTAGTGAGGGAAATTACCACCGTAGAGGTCCTTACTTTGATGGTACTAATTTTTCTAGTTGGAAGCATAAGATGGAAATGCATACTCACCAAATGAAGGAATTGTAAGATGCTTCATGGCTAAAGGCCCAAAGGTATCACACCCCGAGTATGTTGATTTCAATAGTGATGAAGATGATTTGCTAGGTGATGATGATTTACTTGTTGACAACTCTAGTAATGAAAACTATGATGAATTTGCTATTAATCATGCTAATCAAGATAAAATGAATGATGATGATAAGAAGGAGATTGAGCGTCTAACTAAAGAACTAAACACTCTTAAGTTAGCTCATGAAACTACCTTAGAAGATCATCGATAGCTTTTAAAGACTCATGAGAAGCTATGCTTTGAAAAGCTCAACTTAGAGCAAGAGCATGGGTTCTTAAAAGCAATCAATGATGATCTTCGTAAGAAAAGTTCCTCTTACATTGCCAAGCGTTTACTCTTGTCCACTTACGTGCCACAAGTAAAATCTAGCAACAGGAATAAGAAAGATTCTTCATCTAGTAGTAACAATAATCATTCTAAATCCAATATTGTTGCTTCTAGTAGTTCTCTTGATTCCACTAATGATTCTCTTAGCCAAGTTACTTGAGCCGGAAAATATCTTATTGAAGGGAATTATAGAGAAAGGTGTTTACAAGAGCCTTGCCGGAAGTAAGCAATTTGAGGAAATTGTACACAAGCAAGGAAGGCACCAGAAGAATCAAGGTGTTAGTTTTGAACGAAAGTTCAATGCCAATGGAGTTGAGTGGGAAGAAAATCAATACCCCAAGACGAAGTTTGTTCCTCAACAAGAGAAGTATGATCCTACTTCCTTCAAGGGAACACAAGCTCAAGATGATCTTCCACCACAAGCCACAAGCAAAAAGGCAAGGACAAGCTTCAAGAGGAGATTGATGCATTTGAAGAAGCTCCTAAGGCCTTGGTCAAGTGGGTTCCCAATACTACATCAAGTTCTACTTCACCAAGTGCGACTACAACTCCAAGGATTCCCATCAAGTTGATGTGGATCCCGAAGAAGAAGAACTAGAGAGTAATTGAGGGTGACTCCGCCAAGATACTTCGCTCACATTTATTTTGGCAATGACAAGTGTAATCAACTTTCACGTCTTGCACTAGCTCAAGGAGTCACAAACCCTCTTGTTGGTAAGACAAGGGACAAGGTAATCTAATGCTTTCATGGACATCATCTTGTGTGTACTTCACTCTATGCGTATGGATATCCTTGTTTTTTCCTTGTGGGAATAACCCATGTAGGTATTGAAAGTGCAACTCACTCCATGGATTGCTCCAAATGATCTACATCAACATTGAGCATCCACATCTTCAACATCTACATTAAGTCATCATCGACAAAACCCAACGTTAGTTCGTCCCTCTTAGGGGGGGATATCACATCTATGGGGAGCTTTACTCTAAGAATTGAACACAACAATGCTTTATGTAAAAGTCGTAACCCCACTTGTGCTTAAACGATGAGTATGACCTATGATGAAATGTTCTCATTTGACTCCTCAGTCAATATACTCATATATAGATGACCTAGTCATCGCCAATTGGTTGATAGATGCTAGAGTGTTTGTGCATGCTTTGGCACATATTTCATTTGCCACCTTATTGTGTGAGCATGTTGATTGCATATTTTTCTCATTCGAGGACATCCATTTGTTGCTTTGATTGTTTGGCTCTTTTTTTTTGCCAAATGGATGGACAAGAATGCCTAAGAACTTCCTCTAGTTATCTATGCTTTTCTCGTCTCAAACTCTATTCATGCTACATCACAAAGTTTGATCAAGTCAGATTCGAACCCTCCGGGTGAGAGCACTCAGAACCACCGATTCGTCGTAGACTTAAACTTCCAAAACCTCTCTGTGTATTTCGGTCTGACCGATTCATTCCTTTCGGTCATACCGAGTTCATTGAGTTGATCTAGGTTTTAAATCTCGGTGCAACCGATTAGAACAATTCGGTCACACCGAGTTGCAGTAACCGCTTGCAATTCTGCATCTCGGTGCCACCGAGTCGTTCTACTCGGTCACACCGATAGGGTCCGGATGTATATACCCACGGGTCAATTTTCGGAAATTCCTCCGAAACCCTTTGCCCGCGCATATCCTGCTCTACCGACTCGAGTCTCCGGATTGTCTCCTCATCGCCAGTGACCTCCTGCTGCTGGTCTCCGCCGCCGTCAACGGGAATCTTCACCGCCGTTGTCGCCGTAGCAAGCTCATCGCCAAGTTAATTATGGCATGAGTTCGATCCTTTGTGCTTTCTCACTCCGATTCTTAGCACAAAGAAAATGCCATGATTCTTGCTACGTTTGAGATACTTCTATCCAGCAAAAACTTCCTTTAGATTAGTTTTGATTCGAAAATTTAGGGTAGGTTTCCGCCAAACTGACCGAGTTGTAGAAATTGGTCTCACCGATTTGTCCTAGGCCATTGCACTTGTAACTTTCGGTCTGACCAAAACTTGCAAATCGGTGTGACTGAGTTCAACTCTCAGTGAAACCCTAGGAATCTCGGAGTCACCGAACTGTGTCTCGGTTTGACCGATTCCACTAGTTTAGACTCCCATGTTGCTTTGGTGTCACCGAGTTTAACAAATCGGTAGCTCCGAAATGCTTTCTGTAGAAAACTAAAAATAAGTTTTTGACTCAAATTTTTTGTAAAATTTCTGCACTTTGTGATGCTCATCCAATCTATCTCAACTACATCTATTCATAGGGTCAGCTTTCAGTTTGCAGTGTCAGCTATGTCAGATCAAAGTGACAGCCAGAACAAGTCTGAAGAGCAAGTTAACCTGAGTGAGGGCACTAGTCCCTTTGGCAGCTATGATGAGGGTAGCAGAAGCACCCCAAGCAACCTTCCTAAGGCTGCAACTAGGACAAGGAAGAAGAGAAACTCAGACTCTGAGGGTGAAGACTACGTTGTTGTCGAGGAGGAGGTCGGCTCCAAGAAGAAAGTTGTCAAGAAAGAATTTGGCACAGTAGCTTCAACTAAGCCTGGTCTGCACAAGAAGGCTCATGCCAAGAGAGTGCCTATGTCCAAAGACAGAGCCTCAACTCTTGAAGCCTCCAAATCAACAGTTGGAGAGGCTGTTGGTGAGGACAAGAAAAAGAAGGAAAGGAAGAGATGGAGATGGTGCAAGCGAGTTGATCCCATGGCTGAATTTGAGAAGCACTCTTCTGATGACCCACAAGTATAGGGGATCAATTGTATCTCTTTTCGATAAGTAAGGGTGTTGAACCCAACGAGGAGCAGAAGGAAATGACAAGTAGTTTTCAGTAAGGTAATGTCTGCAAGTGCTGAAATTGTAAGTAGCAGAGTAGTTTGATAGCAAGATAATTTGTAACGAGCAAGTAACGATAGTAGTAACGGAAGTGCAGCAAGGTAGCCCAATCCTTTTGAGGCAAAGGACAGGCCAAAATGGTCTCTTATGATAAGCAAAGCGTTCTTGAGGGTACATGGGAATTTCATCTTGTCACTTTCATCATGTTGGTTTAATTCGTGTTCGGTACTTTGATAATTTGATATGTGGGTGGACCGGTGCTTAGGTGATGTTCTTAATTGAACAAACCTCCTACTTATGATTAACCTTTCCGCAAGCATCCACAACTACAAGAAAGGTATTAAGAATAAATTCTAACCATAGCATTAAACTTTTGGATCCAATCGGTCCCTTACAGAATAGCGCATAAACTGGGGTTTAAGCTTCTGTCACTCCCGCAACCCATCATCTAATTGCTACTCCACAATGCATTCCCTTAGGCCCAAATATGGTGAAGTGTCATGTAGTCAACGTTCACATGACACCACTAAGGGAATCACAACATACATACTATCAAAATATCTAACACATATCAAGTTCACATTATTACTTGCAGCATGATTTGTCCCGTGACCTAAAGAACAAAAGTAACTACTCACAAATAATAATCATGCTCATGATTAGAGGGGTATTAAATAACATATTGGATCTGAACATATAATCTTCCACTAAATAAACCATATAGTAATCAACTACAAGATGTAATCAACACTACTAGTCACCCACAAGCACCAATCTGTAGTTCCGGTAACAAGATTGAACACAAGAGATGAACTAGGGTTTGAGATGAGATGCTGCTGTTGAAGATGTTGATGGAGATTGCCCTCCCCAAGATGGAAGAGTTGTTGGTGATGATGATGACGATGATTTCCCCCTCCGGGAGGGAAGTTCCTCCAGCGGAATCGCTCCACCGGAGGGCAAAAGTGCTCCTGCCCAAGTTCCGCCTCGAGACGGCGGCGCTCCGTCCCGAAAGTCCTCTCCTTATTTTTTTTTCTAGGTCAAAATGACCTTGATACGTCTCCAACGTGTCTACTTTTCCTAACGCTTTTCCTCTTGTTTTGGACTCTAATTTGCATGATTTGAATGAAACTAACCCCGAACTGACGTTGTTTTCAGCAGAACAACCATGGTGTTGTTTTTGTGCAGAAATAAAAGTTCTCGGAATGGAACGAAACTTTGCAAGGAATTTTTATACAATAAACAAGAATATCTGGAGCCAAGACCTACCGGAGAGGGGCACCTGCGTGGGCACAACCCATCAGGGCACGCCCAGGTGGGTTGTCCCCACCTGGTGGCCCTGCAGACCCTGAAACCGATGCTATAAAATCCTATTTTTCTAGAAAAAAATCAGGGAGAAAGAATTATCGTGATCCACGAGACGGAGCCGCCATCACCTCTTGTTCTTCATTGGGAGGCCAGATCTGGAGTCCGTTTGGGGCTCCGGAGAGGGGGATCTTCGTTCTTCATCATCACCAACCCTTCTCCATCGCCAATTCCATGATGCTCCCCACCGGGAGTGAGTAATTCCTTCGTAGGCTCGCTGGTCGGTGAGGAGTTGGATGATATTCATCATGTAATCGAGTTAGTTTTGTTAGGGCTTGATCCCTAGTATCCACTATGTTCTTAGATTGATGTTGCTATGACTTTGCTATGCTTAATGCTTGTCACTTTGGGCATGGGTGCCATGAACACAGATCTGAATTGTTTATGTTATCATCATTATATCCATGTTCTAGATCCGATCTTGCAAGTTATAGTCACCTACTACGTGTTATGATCCGGCAACCCTGGAGTGACAATAGTCGGGACCACTCCGGTGATGACCGTAGTTTGAGGAGTTCATGTATTCACTATGTGTTAATGCTTTGTTCCGGTTCTCTATTAAAAGGAGGCCTTAATATCCCTTAGTTTCCAGTATGGACCCTGATAACCCACAAGTATAGGGGATCAGTTGTAGCCTCTTTCGAGAAGTAAGAGTGTCGAACCCAATGAGGAGCTAAAGGTAGAACAAATATTACCTCAAGTTCTGTCGACCACTGATACAACTCTACGCACGCTTGACGTTCGCTTTACCTAGAACAAGTATGAAACTAGAAGTACTTTGTAAGTGTTTTTTGGATAGGTTTGCAAGATAATAAAGAGCGCGTAAATAAAAAGTGGGGGCTGTTTAGATAAATACACAACTAAATTAGTTTTAGTAAAGATCTTTTTGTCACGAGAAAGTTATTTGTCCCTAGGCAATCAATAACTAGACCGGTAATCATTATTGCAATTTTATTTGAGGGAGAGGCATAAGCTAACATACTTTCTCTTCTTGGATCATATGCACTTATGATTGGAACTCTAGCAAGCATCCGCAACTACTAAAGATCATTAAGGTAAAACCCAACCATAGCATTAAAGTATCAAGTCCTCTTTATTCTCATACGCAAACAACCTACTTACTCGGGTATGTGCTTCTGTCACTCACGCCACCCACCATAAGAAAATCATGAACATATTGCAAACCCTACAGCGGTGATCCCTCACGCTTGCACGACACGGAGAGCACCATAGGACATCACCAATAATAAAACATGCAACTCAAACCAATCACGATCATCAATTAACCCATAGGACAAAACGGATCTACTCAAACATCATAGGATAGCCATACATCATTGGGAAATAATATATAGCGTTGAGCACCATGTTTAAGTAGAAATTATAGCGGGTAAAAGAGGGGTTACACCACTGCATAGAGGGGGGAAGAGTTGGTGACGACGGCGGTGAAGTTGTTGGTGAAGATTGCGGTGACGATGATGGCCCCGGTGGCACTCCGGTGCCACCGGAAGCGAGGGGGAGAGAGCCCCCCTCCTTCTTCTTCTTCCTTGACCTTCTCCCTAGATGGGAGAAGGGTTCTCCCTCTGGTCCTTGGTCTCCATGGCATGGGAGGGGCGAGAGCCCCTCCGAGATTGGATCTGTCTCTCTGTCTCTCTCTGTTTCTGTGTTCCTCGATTCTGCCCTTTCACCGTTTCTTAAATTCCCGGAGATCCGTAACTCCAATTGGGCTGAATTTTGGACACGATCTCTATCCGGATATTAGCTTTCTTGCGGCGAAAGAAGGGCACCAACTGCCTTACGGGGTGGCCACGAGGGCCCAGGGCGCACCTGACCCCATGGGGCACGCCCCCTGCCTCGTGGCCCCCTCGGGCATCGTATCACGTTGATTCTTCTTCCCAAAAATCACATATATTCCAAAAAAAGCTCCATCAGTTTTTATCCCATTTGGACTCCGTTTGATATGGATTTTCTGCGAAACAAAAAACATGCAACAAATAGGAACTGGCACTGGGCACCGGATCAATATGTTAGTCCCAAAAAATAGTATAAAAAGTTGCCAAAAGTATATGGAAGTTGTATAATATTGGCATGGAACAATCAAAAATTATAGACACGACGGAGACGTATCAGCATCCCCAAGCTTAATTCCTGCTCGTCCTCGAGTAGGTAAATGATAAAAAAGATAATTTTTGATGTGGAATGCTACCTAACATAATCTTGATCACATAATGTAACGCCCACGATGCGGCTATATCTCCCACGTGTTGAGGCACGACTTAGAGGCATAACTGCATTGTGGTTTTGTCGCAAGAAGGGTCATCTTCACACAATCCCATGTAATGAACAAGAAAGGGATAACGAGAGTTGGCTTACAATCGCCACTTCACACAATACATAAATATAATTCATACATCATCCAAAATACACACATAGACCGACTACGGTCAAATCCAAATGAAAATAAGATAACCCCAAATGCTAGATCCCCGATCGTCCCAACTGGGCTCCACTACTGATCATCAGGGAAAGAAACATAGTAACGACCATGTTCCTCGTCGAACTCCCACTTGAGGTTGATTGCATCATCTGCACTGTCATCGTCGGCACCTGCAACTGTTTTGGTAGAATCTGTGAGTCATGAGGACTCAGCAATCTCACACCCGCGAGATCAAGACTATTTAAGCTTATAGGAAAGGATGGTGTAAAGAGGTGGAGCTGCAGCAGGCACTAAGCATATATGGTGGCTAACATACGCAAATGAGAGCAAGAAGAGAAGCAACGCAACGGTCGAGAAGCTAGGAGTGATCAAGAAGTGATCCTGAACTCCTACTTACGTTCATGCATAACTCAAACCGTGTTCACTTCCCGGACTCCGTCGAGAAGAGACCATCACGGCTACACACACGGTTGATGTATTTTAATTAAGTCAAGTGACAAGTTCTCTACAACCGGACATTAACAAATTCCCATCTGCCTCATAACCGCGGGCACGGCTTTCAAAAGATATTACCCTGCAGGGGTGTCCCAACTTAGCCCATTATAAGCTCTCACGGTCAACGAAGGATAAACCTTCTCCTGGAAAGACCCGATCAGTCTCGGAATCCCGGTTGACAAGACATTTCGACAATGGTAAAACAAGACCAGCAAAGCCGCCCGATGTGCCGACAAATCCCGATAGGAGCTGCACATATCTCGTTCTCAGGGCAACACCGGATGAGACATCCTACGAGTAAAACCAGACCTCAAGTTTCCACAAGGGGGCCCCGCAGTCTACTCAGTTCGGACCAACACTCGAAGGAGCACTGGCCCGGGGGGGTTAAAATAAGATGACCCTCGGGCTCGCGAAAACCCAAGGGAAAAGGCTTAGGTGGCAAATGGTAAAACCAAGGTTGGGCCTTGCAGGAGGAGTTTTATTCAAGGCGAACTGTCAAGGGGGTCCCATAAATCACCCAACCGCGTAAGGAACGCAAACTCAAGGAACATAATACCGGTATGACGAAAACTAGGGCGGCAAAAGTGGAACAAAACACCAGGCATAAGGCCGAGCCTTCCACCCTTTACCAAAATATATAGATGCATTAATTAAATAAGAGATATTGTGATATTCCAAAATATCCATGTTCCAACATGGAACCAACTCCAACTTCACCTGCAACTAGCAACGCTATAAGAAGGGCTGAGCAAAAGCGGTAACTTAGCCAAACAACGGTTTGCTAGGAAAGGATGGTTAGAGGCTGACATGGCAATATGGGAGGCATGATATAGCAAGTGGTAGGGAGCGCAGCATGGCAATAGAACGAACAACTAGCAAAGCAAAGATAGAAGTAGCTTGATCCTCGTAAGCGTACTCCACAGGTTACTCATTCACGAACTCGTCTCCCGGCTCTACCCAACACAAGAACACAAGCAATGGAACCACAATCAATCATGGGGAATGCACTAGCAACATGATGCAATACATGAATGATATGCAAGATATGATATGCGATGCATATGCGTGCTCCGGAAGGGAAATGATGAACAAGGCAGTAACTTGGCAAACCAAGCATGCCACTGGAAAGTTGAGATGATTTCGGTCAAAATCGATATAAAGATCACCGGAAACGGATGCACGGTTTGCAAATGGCAAGCAAAACAAGAATGACACGAATCTGCGATTAACAGCATGATAGCACTTAGAATGCAACAAGTAACAATGGTACAACACTCCAACATAGCAACGAAGCATATGGCAGTAATCTACAGGAGATGCTTGACAAAAGATGAACACTGAGCTACGTCTAGATCACAACATAACAGGTTCAAACAAGCATGGCAAAAGTACAAAAGATATCAGGTTCACAGACTTGGTGAAATTACTGGACATGCCTGAAACAGCATCTGGTAGCAATGTTCAGAGCATGAAATCAACATGCTACAGGAACTTAACATGGCAAAACAAGGCACGGAAGTATTCTAATAAATGCATATGACAAAAGTCCCTTACTGACCATAAGCCAAAAAGGACCAGAAGATATGATGGCAACCATGTAAACATAGCAAGTTTCGTTAACAGGTTCCAGTCTTAGCAGAAAACAGAGCATGGCAGAAACAGACATTAAGAGGGCATCTTGGTGAGCTTGATGCACTCACCACAAAGCAACTCATGATAAAACAAGCATACCTACAGCAATATGGCATGTTTATGAAGCTATCCATGGCAAGAGCAAATACATAGCATGAAAGGATCAACTACAACATCCTTGGCAAAATTGAATATTATGTTAACAATCTGCCAGAAATATTTTATAGCAAAAGTAGAGCAAGATTGAGTCATGCTATGGAACTCCATAATTGCAAACAAGGGCATGAATGAATCAACTACAACAATATCTACAAAACACCTTTACTGAACATATCCAAAAGGAGCATGGATCTCTCTATAGCCACATGGATACATAGCAACAAAATAACAGCAGTCACAGACAGTAAAATCACTGTCCCTGAAATCAGAAACATTACGGAGTCTAGTTTGCATGCTTGTGTTAGTCACCATAGAGATAACAAAAATACATGGCATACACCTCTGTAAAGATGACATGGCATACAACAAAACACATGTAGAGCTCATGCCCATAAGATGCACAGATTAAATGCAGCAAAAATAACAAATCCTCAAGTTCTGATAAGTAGCAGCAGATAACAGCAACTAGCACTATTGCACCAGAGATTTGGACATCAAGATGGACTCAAATGAACATGGTGCAATGGAACAAAATGAAGAGAATCTCGAGACGAACATTTTGATATATTACACGCGCGAAACGGAGCTATATGCAGAGAGTTGTGATGCGATGAACATGAACATGTATAGTAGAAATCTCAGGACTTGGATTTTCGGGAGAGGGAGAAAAGTCAACCCTAGGGCAGTCCTGATCGGATCTGGCTCGAGCTCGGCTCGCCGGAGCTGCTGCTGTCGCCGGAGCTCGAGGGCGGAGGAGAGGACGGCGGCCGGAGGGAGAGGGCGTCGGGGTCGGGGAGGAGGCGCCGGACCGGGAGGGAGGCGACCGCGCGCGGGGCGAGGCGCGAGGCGTGGCGTCGGCGAGGCGGCGGCGGAGGCGCGGGGGCGCTGGAGGAGGACGGCGGCGGCGTGCGGGCGGGGCGCCGTGGGCTCGGGGGCCGGATGCGGGCTCCCCGGGCCGCGGCGTATGGGCGGCGGCGGGCTGCCACGTGTCGCCACGGGACTGGACGGGGGCGGCGGCGGCTTTCGTCCGGCGTCGGGCGGACACGTCCGGCGCGCGGAGGGAGAGGCTAGGGTTTCGGGGAGTCTCACATATTTATAGCTAGAGGGAGCTAGGAGAGTCCAAATGGAGCACGGTTTTCGCCCACACGATCGTGATCGAACGACCGAGAGCATGGAGGTGAGTTTGCTGGGTTTTGGGCTGGTTAGAGAGGGGTTTTGCTGCAACACACAAACGGACTTTGCGGTTGCCCGGTTAATCGTTGGAGTACCAAACGACCTCCAAATGGAACGAAACTTGACCGGTGGTCTACCGGTGGTATACCAAGGCCACTTGACAAGCCTCGGCCCATTCCAAGAACGTTTAACACCCGCTCACGAAAAGAAACAAGAGGGGTGCGCCGGAGGAGGTGGGAGTGCCGGATTGCAAAACGGACAACGGGGAAAATGCTCGGATGCACGAGACGAACACGTATGCAAATGCGATGCACATGATGACATGATATGAAATGCATGACATGAACAAAATGCAAAAACAAAGACGAAACCCAACCACGGAGGGAATATCATAACACATAGCCGAAAATGGCAAGATTCGGAGTTACAAATATGGCAAGTTACATCCGGGGTGTTACAACACTCCACCACTACGAGAGGATCTCGTCCCGAGATCTAGGACTGAAAGAACTCCGGATATTCAGAACGGAGATGGTCCTCGCGTTCCCAGGTGGCTTCTCGGTCGGAATGATGAGACCACTTCACTTTCAGGAATTTGATTGACTTGTTGCGAGTCTTGCGCTCAGTTTCTTCAAGAATAGCAACGGGGTGCTCATGATAAGACAGATCTTCTTGGAGGTCAATCTCTTCGAAGTTGATGGTGCGCTCAGGAGTCTTGAAGCACTTGCGAAGCTGCGACACGTGGAACACATCGTGCACGTTCGCGAAGTTGGAAGGAAGCTCAAGTTGATAGGCGAGGTCGCCTCTTTTGCCAATGATCTTGAAAGGACCCACGTATCTAGGGGCAAGCTTCCCTTTGATACCGAAGCGACGAGTGCCTTTCATTGGAGAGACGCGGAGGTAGACAAGGTCTCCGATCTCGAAAGCCAAATCACGGTGCTTACTATCATAGTAACTCTTCTGGCGCGATTGCGCGGCTTTGAGATTTTCACGGATGACTTTACACATTTCTTCAGCCTCTGTGATTAAGTCATTGCCAAGAAGTTGGCGTTCACCAGTCTCTGACCAATTGAGAGGAGTACAGCACTTTCTGCCATAGAGAATCTTGAATGGGGCCTTGCCCGAACTCGCTTGGAAGCTGTTGTTATAGGAGAACTCGGCATATGGAAGACAATCTTCCCATTTCATGCCAAAGGAAATGACACAAGCCCTGAGCATATCTTCAAGAATTTGATTTACTCACTCAACTTGGCCGCTAGTTTGAGGATGGAAAACTGTGCTGAAACGAATGCTGGTGCCCATGGCCTTCTAGAAGGAGTCCCAGAACTTAGAAGTGAAGATGTTTCCACGATCTGAAGAAATCAATTGTGGAATGCCGTGCAAGGAGACAATTCTGGAGGTGTATAGTTCTGCCAACTGAGCTGCTGTGATGGATTCTTTGATTGGAAGGAAATGAGCCACTTTAGAAAGCTTGTCGATGACAACGAAGATAGCATCATTTCCGCGCTTGGACTTTGGAAATCCAGTCACGAAGTCCATTTCGATATGATCAAACTTCCACTCTGGGATAGCAAGAGGTTGGAGGAGACCAGCTGGTCGTTGGTGTTCTGCTTTCACCCTTCGACAGACATCACATTCATTCACGAATTGAGCGATTTCTCACTTCATTCGAGTCCACCAATACGACTGCCTGAGGTCATGGTACATCTTCGTACTTCCCGGATGAATGGAAAGAAGAGAATTGTGTGCCTCGTTCATAATGACTTTCCTAAGATCACCTTTAGGAACCACAATCCGGTCCTCGAAGAATAAAGTGTCTCTGTCATCAATGCGATAGCACTTGTATTTGGAAAGACCCTTGTCGATACCACGTTTCACCTTCTTCGCCATGGTATCCAGGAGTTGTGCCTCACGAATTTGATCTTCCAAAGTAGGAGAGACTATGAGGTTGGCAAGAAAGCCTTGAGGAACAACTTGGAGATTCAGCTTGCGGAAAGCTTCACAAAGATCCGGTTGGAATGGCTTGAGAATTAAGCTGTTGCAATAAGCCTTCCTGCTTAAAGCATCTGCAATGACATTGGCTTTGCCTGTAGTATACTCAATACTCGGATTGTACTCTTGAATCATTTCGACCCATCGAGTCTGCCTGAGATTGAGGTTGGGTTGAGTGAAGATGTACTTGAGACTCTTGTGATCGGTGAATATGTCCACTTGTCTTCCCAACAAGAGATGTCTCCAAGTTATTAATGCATGGACAACTGCCGCCAACTCAAGGTCGTGAGTGGGGTAGTTCTTTTCGTTGGGCTTCAACTGACGAGAGGTATAGGCCACAACTTTCTTCTCTTGCATTAATACAGCACCGAGACCTTGGAGAGAAGCATCACAGAAAACTTCGAAAGGCTTGGATTCATCAGGAGGAGTTAAGACAGGAGCTGTAACGAGTTTCTCTTTGCGAGTGTTGAAAGCAACGTCACACTCAGGAGACCAGACATACTTCACATGCTTCTGGAGGAGGTTGGAAAGAGGCTTTGCAATCTTAGAGAAATTCTCAACGAATCTTCGGCAATAGCTTGCAAGACCAAGAAAACTGCGGAGCTGATTGACATTCTGAGGAGGTTCCCAATTCACAATTGCAGACACCTTCTCGGGATTAACAGCGATGCCCTTGGCAGAGATGATGTGACCAAGGTAAAGAACTTCATCGAGCCAAAACTCACATTTGGAAAACTTCGCATAAAATTGATACTCCCTGAGCTTGTTGAGCACCAATCGCAAATGTTTGGCATGATCCTTCTTATTCTTGGAGAAGACCAAGATATCATCGAGATACACCAGGACGAATTCATTGGTATAGGGGTTGAAGATGAAATTCATCATCCGAGAGAATGTTGGAGGAGCATTCACAAGGCCGAAAGACATAACAGTATATTCATAAGAACCAAAGCTTGTTCTGAATGCTGTCTTGGGAATATCTTCTTCACGAATGCGAATCTGATGATAACCCATACGAAGGTCAAGCTTGGAGAATACTTTAGCGCCTTTGAGTCGCTCGAATAGCTCATTGATGTTGGGAAGTGGATACTTGTTCTTGATTGTCTTCTTGTTCAATGGACGGTAGTCGACACAAAGTCGTTCCGTGCCATCCTTCTTCTGGACGAAAAGAACACCACAACCCCACGGAGATGAACTCGGTCTGATCAAACCCAGACGCTCTTGTTCATCGAGCTGTTTCTTCAATTCCTTCAGCTCCTTGGGTCCAAGCTTGTAAGGACGCTTGCAAACGGGTTCAGTGTCGGGCTCAAGATTGATAACAAACTCAACTGGCCGGTGAGGAGGCATACCCGGAAGCTCTTCTGGAAAGACATCTTGATACTCACAAATGACTGGAATCTGAGAGATGGCATTCAACTCGCCCTTCTCATTGAGAGAAAATAACCGAATGGTTTCATCACGAGCGGCATAGATAATCACATCCTCAGAAGAGTGTGTCAATTGAATTTCCCTAGCAGCACAATCAAGTTGAGCCTCATGCTTAGAAAGCCAGTCCATCCCGAGAATTAGATCAATATCCGAGTCACCAAGAACCATTGGTTTAGACAGAAATTTATAGTTTCCCATCTTGATGGAAACATCGGGAGCAACCAAACTAGAAGTTATAAGCTTTCCCAGAGAAACAACTTGCATAACTTTGGATAGAATCTCTGTGTCAACATTGTGCTTCGATGCAAATGGGTATGACATGAAAGAATGCGATGCACCAGTATTAAAAAAACTTTTGCAGGAAAGTCATTAACATGAAGATTACCCCATTATCACATCAGTAGATTCCTCCGCTTGAGCTGCATTCATCATGTTCACCTTAGAAAACTTGGGATTATGCTTGACCACTGCATTGCTGGAAGATCTCATAGGAGGAGGAGGCGGAAGGCGCCTTTGGTTGAAGCATTTGTTAGCATAGTGACCTTTCTACTGACACTTGTTGCAAGTCACCTCTGAGAGTGGACGATGATAAGGAGCATTCGACTTTGGAGCTTGATTCTGAGACTTGTTTTGATAGCCAGGGTTGGGTGGGTGGGAAGATCCATGGCCACCTTTGTTCTTCTGCTGGTAAGGCTGACGAAACGGAGGAGGAGGAGGCAACCAGAACTTCTGTTGCTTAGCAGCCACTAGTGAGGAAGAAGAAGACTGAACTGCGTCCCTGACTCTCTTCTTAGAAGCCTCACACTTGAGCTGAGCAGCCTCTTGCTTCAGTGCCATATTGTAGAAATCATCATACTTGGTCGGCTCAAAAAGCACAAGAGGTAATTGCAGATCTTCTCTGAGGCCACCTCTGAATTGATAGATCATGCTCTTCTCATCAGGAACGTCTTGCTTAGCGAAGCAAGCGAGTTTCTGAAACTGAGTATTGTATTGATACACGGACATGCTGCCTTGCTTGAGATTGCGGAACTCCTCACGCTTGCTCTCAACAACACTTTGTGGAATGTGGTGAGCTTTGAAGTCTCGACGGAAATCATCCCAGGTAATCACACGACCTCCTCTGGAATCTTTGTATTGTTGATACCACTCGGCAGCTTGATCCTTGAGTTGAAAAGAAGCGAAATTGACAAAGTCCTCAGGCCTGACATTGCTACATTCAAAATGCTTGTTGATGTCCACGAGCCAATCATTGGCATCCGTGGCCTCGGCACAGTAGCTGAAAGACTTGGGCTGATTTGTGAGAAACTGGTTGAGGGTAGCGAAGTGAGGCTGATTGTTGCCTTGACCTTGATTTCCTTGATTGCCTTGCCCTTGGGTGCGTTCTTGCAAGAGTTGCAGAATCATCTGAGCATTGGTGTTGGTGGCTGCCATGATCGCTTGCCATGCCTCCGGAGGCGGAGGTGGTGGCGGAGGGTTCGCCTGACTTCCTTCATTGCGTTACGGCTTCTAACGCGTTGGCGGAGCCAACCTGAAGAGGGTGACATCCGTTAGCATCTTGATAGACAAATAGACAAGTAGAATCAATGAATAGAAATTGCAACATATAGTCTTCACAATAAACATTCGAACGAGGATGAACGAATGAATTCCATAGTAAATCATCACACTTCCATTAAGTTGAGAAGCCACTTAGAAAAAAAGTATGGAATCAACATTTGACTTCGAAGCAACTTGAATACCACAATTCAAAACAAACAAAGTATTGGCTTGCAGAATAAGCCGGAACAAACATATGATAGAGATTTCGTCCGAAGTTTTCGTGGTGGGGCCCACACGGGCTCGATCGTACAGCACCATCATGTACAAGGCAGTGCACATGACATACGAAGCGTATTGACTCTAGTGCAAGTGGGAGACTGAAGGAAATATGCCCAAGAGGCAATAATACGGTTGTTATTTATATTTCCTTATATCATGATAAATGTTTATTATTCATGCTAGAATTGTATTAACCAGAAACTTAGTACATGTGTGAATACATAGACAAACAAAGTGTCTCTAGTATGCCTCTACTAGACTAGCTCGTTAATCAAAGATGGTTAAGTTTCCTAGCCATAGACATGTGTTGTCATTTGATGAACGAGATCACATCATTAGAGAATGATGTGATGGACAAGACCCATCCGTTAGCTTAGCACTATGATCGTTTAGTTTATTGCTATTGCTTTCTTCATGACTTATACATGTTCCTATGACTATGAGATTATGCAACTCCCGAATACCGGAGGAACACTTAGTGTGCTATCAAACGTCACAACGTAACTGGGTGATTATAAAGATGCTCTACAGGTGTCTCCGATGGTGTTTGTTGAGTTGGCATAGATCGAGATTAGGATTTGTCACTCCGATTGTCAGAGAGGTATTTGTGGGCCCTCTCGGTAATGCACATCACTATAAGCCTTGCAAGCAATGTGACTAATGAGTTAGTTGCGGGATGATGCATTACGGAACGAGTAAAGAGACTTGCCGGTAACGAGATTCAACTAGGTATGTTGATACCGAGGATCGAATCTCGGGCAAGTAACATACCGATGAAAAAGGGAACAACGTATGTTGTTGTGCGGTTTGACCGATAAAGATCTTCGTAGAATATGTAGGAACCAATATGAGCATCCAGGTTCCGCTATTGGTTATTGACCTAAGAGTGTCTCGGTCATGTCTACATAGTTCTCGAACCCGTAGGGTCCGCACGCTTAACGTTTGATGACGATTGGTATTATGAGTTTATGTGATTTGATGTAATGAAGGTTGTTCGGAGTTCTGGATGAGATCACGGACATGACGAGGAGTCCCGAAATGGTCGAGACATAAAGATTCATATATTGGAAGGCTACATTCGGACACCGGAATGGTTCGGGTCGTTTCGGATAAGTTTCGGAGTACCGGGGGTTACCGGAACCCCCCCGGAAGTTATTGGGCCTCATGGGCCTAGTGGTGGAAGATAGGAGGCAGGCCAAGGTGTGGCGCGCGACCCCCCCCCCCTATCCCAAACCGAATTGGACTAGGGCTAGGCCCCCCCTTTCCTTCTCTTCTTCCTCTCCTTCCTTCTTCTCTCCTACATGGACTAGGAAAGGGGGGAAGCCTACTCCTACTAGGAGTAGGAATCCCCCCTTGGGCGCGCCCCTTGTGGCCGGCCCTCCTCCTCCTCCCCTCCTTTATATACGGGGGAGGGGGCACCCCATAGACACAAAAGTTGATCTTTAGCCGTGTGCGGTGCCCCCCTCCACAGTTTTCCACCTCGGTCATATTGTCGCAGTGCTTAGGCGAAGCCCTGCGTCGGTAACTTCATCATCACCGTCACCACGCCGTCGTGCTGATGAAACTCTCCCTCGGCCTCAGCTGGATCTAGAGTTCAAGGGACGTCACCGAGATGAACGTGTGCAGATCGCGGAGGTGTCGTGCGTTCGGTACTTGATCGGTGTGATCGCGAAGACGTTCGACTACATGAACCGCGTTACTAAACGCTTCCGCTTTTGGTCTACGAGGGTACGTGGACACACTCTCCCGCTCGTTGCTATCCTTCTTGCGTGATCGTAGAATTTTTTTTGAAATACTTCGTTCCCAACAGTTTCATGAAAGGGTGTACATGCTAGGCATGCATGTAGAAGAGGACAAAATGCAGGAAGGTAATGATAAGACCGACTCCAACCGCGTCAACACCACTACTACAAAAGCAATTACAAACTGATGGCCATCTATCACAAGCATGTAGTCAGCCATCATAGTTGCTGATACGTGCATTATGCATCATAAATTTAGCATATAAGCATGCCAATTTCACTCACTATTTAATCTACATTGAATATATCTTGTCAACAATCAGATTCTTATTTAAGGGCTACATCGGTCGATCGATGTGACCCGTGTTCTGAAAAGGAGCAATAATTAAGAGATTTATGTATATTATAACAATGTCTTAAAACACGATAAAGTTTATCTGTGAAAACAAAACCATAACTAAATGAGTGTCGACCGAGGCTAGTGAGCCCAATAAAATAGGTTGGCATGCTAGAGGGCACGTCACCCTAATGTGTGGGCCTTGTAGCCTTGTAGGGCACCTTTGCGACCCTCCTTTTTATAAGATATCCTTCATACCCTAAAATAGATACTAGATGCTTGGTGAAGGTAATAAAAAGGTTGCTACAGGATGAAGAAGTCATTTCATCACAACGAAGGGATGGATTCTCCACACCCCTGTGGCCTCGAGTTGTCACTAGCACCGAAGCAACATGGGAAGCACCATTTTCACTGACAACACCGTCACCATCTTTAATGTCTTTCATATGCAGTGTTTATCGATTGAATCTCATAACCCGCTATCAGTATTGTCTCTCTATTGTTGATTGATGTTGTGCGGTTGACGCAGAATTTATAATTTAAGATTGTAGACAATATCCATTAAAAATTTAATTTCATGTAGTAGGCGGAATTTCCACAACCATTGCACATGTCGATATGGGTTGGGGTGTAAGCCCCTCTTTTGGGGGGCTATGTATTTTCCTCCTCTGGCTTTCTTGAATGGGCGTGTGAGCTACGTCTCCCTTATTGCGAGACATAGCTCCGGCTCGCCTCTTGCATGAGGTTAGTGGATCGGTCCAGTACTGTAGTTGCCTCTGCGCGAGTTTGTTTCTTTATGCTCTTTGTGTTCTTCACTTTCGGGTTTCACTATTTACAATTGGTTTTCTTCATATTTTTTCTATTTTGATTTTTTCCTTTTCTATTTTTCTTCAGGTTTCCTTGTTGTTTTCATTGGGTTTTTTTCTTTTACTTTTTACTTTTATTTTTCCTTTCTTATTCAACACATGTCTACTTGTTTTCATACACATTGTGCATTTTTCATATACATCAGGAACATTTTTTATACATGTTTAATATATTTTCAACTACGCGATTAAGATTTTTGAAATATATGTTTTGATTTCTTTTTCCATAAACATTGTAAAATTTTGTATACATCTAAAGCAGTTTTATACACGTTTAACATTTTTAAATACATGATTAATAATTCTTAAAATATTTTTTTTAAAATGGAATACATGTTAAACTGTGGGAACATTTTTTCCATTGTATATTGATAAAAAAATGTCAGAAAGATATTTTTGAAATGTCTGAACATTTTTTAAAATTTAATTCAGAAAAGGCACATAAAATGTTCTGAAAATTTAAATAATCATTATACAATTTTAAAAAATATTATATTAATTAAAAAATGTACATGACATTTTTTTAAATGTTTCGGCATTTCAAAAAATATGTTGTGAAATTTCTAAAAAAATATACAATGTAAAATGATTGCCCACCTAGTTAAAAATGATTTGTAATCCTTCTCAGCACAGATTTGAAAAATGTTTAACAAATATTCAAAACAAATGTATTTAAGAAAATATAAATCACATATTTAAAAAAAATTCAATGTGTATTAAACAAGTGTTACAATATGTATTGAAAAAAGTAGACATGTGTTGATAAAAGAAAAAAATAGGAAAAAACTAAGAAAACTTTTGATGACACACAGAAAATCGAAGAGAATTGGTGAGAGAAAGACAGAAACAAATAGGTAAACAAACCACAGGAAAAACAGTCAAAACCAGGAAAAAATCACGTGAAAAACTGGTCAAAACCAGTAGAGAGACAAAAACAGGGGAAAACCACACGGAAAAAGGTCAAAAGCTTTCCTGAAAATTCGTTTCCGAGAACCCGTACTGGGCCGGACCATCTGCCTACCACCAGCGCCGAGACTTACTTAGGACTCGCTACCGGCGATATATAGCACCCACTGGCCCTTTCTCGCTATAAGCGAGACAAAGCCGCGCCCTTGAATATGGGCTGCCTGAAGGTGCTTTAACCTGGACGAGGCAAGTGAATCTTAGCCTTTTCCTAGAGTAACTTGGGAGAAATGTGCATGCAAAAATGCCAAAAAAAAACTTCCGTGAACTCTTGCATCTTGACAAAATCCAATAAAAATTTATATGTGACATAGTTTTTCGTTGGAATTTTGATAGCCTTCTATTCCGAAGTGTTTCCGTACAAAACATTACAACACTTTTACAAATTCCTATATACTTAAGTAGTTAATCCCCATAATTTGTATTTATTTTAACATGCACACATGTCACATCATCAACTCCACTACTTTATTTCTCTTAACATGCATGCATGCCTATACTAAGTCACTTAACATGCACACATCCCACTATAACCATAATACTTTATTTCTCTCAACATGCATAAGAAATATTACTTGATAAATATATTTTTACATCTATATAATAGTAAAATACAACAAGTGATATGTATTTTTAATCTTTAGTCTAATTTCAAATTGAAGACAATCAAATCTCATCAGAAATAATATTATTGCTGCTTTTTCCCACATGTTTCCACGTGATACGTATTTTTAATCTTTAGACTCATTTCAAATTGAAGACAACCAAATCTCATCAGAAATAATATTGTTGCAGCTTTTTCTCACATGTTTCCACAACAATGCGCGGGGTATCATCTACTTTCTTCCATACGCCCCGTCCATTAAACACAACTGATGCAAAGGTGACCAAATGGGCCGGTCCCGACGTGCCGTCTTGATGGCCCACATGCCCGGTCCGTGGTGGGCATGGCCGACATGTTTATAATTGGTCGTGCCGGCACGTGGCCCGCCCTAGGGCCGTGTCTGGGCTACGAGGCTGGACACGGCCCTTTTTTTTAGGATTCTTTATTTATTTTTATGTATTAGCTCTTCCAAACAACCAAAATAGGCCAAAACAACCCAAAATAAGGGGGCTGGTGGGCTAAACATGCCGATGGGCCGTCCTATTTCCTTGTTGGAGTTCCCTGCCTGCCCCGTTTAGGCCTGCCTGGCCCGTTTAGGTAGGCCCTGCCGGCCCATCTGGCCAGGTCTGAACCGAAGAATACTCAATTACGGACCCCTCAAATCAAAACCCAAACACAAAACCCTGTCTCGTCGCGCTCTGACCGACCGTCGTACCGCCTACCATGGCCTCCCCCTCGTCGTCCCCGCCGCGCCGCACACCCACCACCGGCGGGAGGCAGTCCCCCTTCTTCCGCGACCTCGCCCTTGCCATCCCTTCCCACCGGACCTCCGGGTCCCTCGACCCCTCATCCACGCCGCCGCCGCCGCCGCCCGTTTTCACCCTCGACGACCGCCTATACGCACAGGATTTCTCCCCTGATCGATCCGCCTCCAACCTCCTCCCCGTCGCTCCATCCCCATCCCCACCCACACGCGCTTCCTCCGCCAGTCGCCCGCCCTCATGGGACCGCTCCCGCGCCATTCCCCCCGGTCCGTGCTCGCTGAGTGACTGGATCGTGGAGCCGGCCCGTAAAGAGGTCCTCGCGCTGCCCCCGCCATCGCCGCCTCCTACTCGTGCGGCGAACGAGGAGGTGCGATCGCCGGTGATTCCGTTTCCTGCGCCGTCCAGGACGGCTCCATCAGCGAGCGTCACGGGGGCCGACGGGGAGGAGTGGGTCACCGTGTTCGGGTAAGGGGAGGGTGTGTGACGCTTCACGAGATGGACTAAACAGCCATGAAAGTTTGACAGTGGTATGTAATTTTTCGCTTCGTTTGCAGATTCACCGCGAGGGAGACCAACCTTGTTCTGCGAGAGTTTGGGAAGTGTGGGGTGATACTGAGACACTGCTCTGGCCCAGGAGATGGTAATTGGCTTCACATATTGTATCAGGTAGCCCCTTTCACTAGCTCTCTGCTACTGTCGCGAGCTGCCTGTTTTTCTTCGTAACTCATAAATCAACCTTTCGTAACTGCATCGACCATAACAAGTTATGGTTATTTGATTCAAAAGGCTAATTGCCCTTCTAGCCTTTATTTTTCGTCTTAAGATGCTCTGGGCATGCTTGGTTTGATGCCAAAACACCGGATAGCCAATTTTTGGTAGCAAACCAATCATGCCCCAATATTGCAGTGTCCTATCAGTTTCAATTAGTACGATATGGTTTTTGATCTACTTAGTCACATCTTTAGACATGAATGTAGTACTAAATTTACGGGAGTCAGGCTGTTTTACTTGGATCACTAAGCATGTATCATAATCATGATACAGTATCTTATAGCCTTTCCTTTCCTTTCTGAAACGCAGCGGTTTATTTCTAGACAGAAAGAAATCATAAAACAGCAGCAAATAGTTATAATACGTTCAAAAAGTTCTTCCCTTGCTGAGAATTTTGTACCATTGGCGTTATTTAGAAAATTGAGTGAATACATCCCTAGACTTCTGTATATCTTTCTCTTCATTCTCTGCGGTTACTTTGGAACATTTACTTGATTAGGAACCAATGCAGCCATACTTCTATGTAGATTTTCTTGTGGTTGTTCTGTTTTTCTAGTACCTACAGAACATCTTAACATTTTTCTCGCTGTCGACTAATATATTGTTTTTGCTCGTGAAGCACCAATACGATGCTCGAAGGGCCCTTGAAAAGAATGGAATCCAGCTGTTTAGTGGCGTTGCAATTGGGGTTAAAATTACTGATCCAGTGCAGCGGCAAATGGATGAGAAGATGAGTGAGAGCAATTATAAGGGCTTCATGGTTTCCTTGCCTTCGAAATCATCTATACAGAATGCAGGGGCATCAAGCAATTTAGGAGATCTCCCACGTCCCTATGACCCAAAAGCTGGCAGAAATGTTAACAGAGACATGGGGTGTTCAACAGGAAGTGTTGCCATGCCAGCAAAATCAGTATTGGCAAAAACTTTGGACTTGATTTTTGGCATTTGATATGCAGTGCTGGAGATTCTATGATATTTTCCAACCCTTGCTCGTCGCTTCTGTGGATTCTCTTTTTGTCACTGGATGTGCTGATCTGCGAGTTCCTTATTTCTAGTTCTAGTGTCTGAAGATGGTATTGTTTTTCACTGCAGTTGGAGTAGTTCTTTTCCCCAGCATCTGAGCATATCTATTCCTGGGTTCTGTTGTGTAGTATTTGCAATGTGAAACGTTTGCGTTGGCAATGTAATATATACCTTTCTAAAGTGGCGAGAGGTGTAAAAGGGTTTTGATGATTATACATGGTGTTATACTCAGACCAGAAATGATGGCCAGTCATTTTTCATTGCTTCAAGCTGTTTTATTCGTTCTGCTGAGCGAGATAGCAAAGTTAGCACTGTTTTTTGGTACATGCAGTTATTCTGTGGCATCACATTAGTACTCTCGGTCCAGAATTCCAATCTACTCCCCCGTCCCATAATATAAGCGCGTTTTTGACCCGGCGGAGGGAGTATGTCTATGTCCTTGGATTTGTTTACGTTGTCCAAATTTCTGCATTTGCTGCAGGATTATACGCTTGCTTACTCTCATTCATTTCAAGTATGAAGTTCACGCGTTTCTCATTTCACCAAGTTACAAGCCCCTTCAGACTCAGTTTTCCGTAGTACGTATCGATCTTTTTTTAGAAAAAGAAAATACAGATTTTCACAATTATGTAGAACCATTGCATCCTCTAACAGTTATGAAAGGTCTATGTTTCTATAGTACAAACTATGTGTAGTTGACATTCGAATATTATACTTTAGATGGCATGAAAAACAGTAATCTAAAATTATAATTAATTTTCAGTTTTGTGCATATAAATACCCGACAATTCATTCTAATAACTTTTGGCTAACATCATCACAAGATAAATAAATTATTGTTGGGGTATTTTAGTCATGTCAAAATCACAGAAAACGTGGATACCAAAATTTAGATTACCTCTCCTGGATTTCATGAATTTGTAATCCGGAAAATGAGCAATTCTGTACACATTTCAAATATAGCAGTGCACGCTTTTTATGTTGCTACTTATTTATTATAGTATGAATCAGCGGTGATATCATTTCATGGTTCCTTAAGATAAATAGTCATTCTGATACGGATATAGTTCTGAATATGTTTTCTCGACTCGCAAAAAAAAAGAATATGTTTTTCTGGTAGCTCTCACCATTAATAGGTGGTGTGGATAGTCAAATGTCATGGGACCTTATGTCACTAAATGTTGCTAAAAATATGTCACATATACTAGTGGGCCGAAGGATTTTTTTATTGAAGTGTACATAAATACCTCATCAATCTCATGTCTTTTTTTTTGCCTGAATACGCACAAGCATGCATAAAAAACCCACCAGGAAAAAGTGGTGGGGAGCCCATCCACTTAAGTCAGTTACAACAACACACCCAACTCCGGCCAGTAAAAAACCTACACAAATTATTCCTCATGCCTAACCCACGTAGAAAACACCACAAAGAAGGGTTCAAGATCGCCTTTGACCAATGATGGAGCGACACCATCAAAGACAATGGTCATCTAGCTCCTCCTTCAACTGATGATGTGTAACGCCCCGAATCGATGCGCCAGGTGTCTTCCAGTTATTCGTCGTCGGTGCCATGTCATTTGCCTGCGTGTTGCATTTTACCATGTCATCATCTGCATGTTTTTCAAAACTTGCATCCATTCGGGTTCCGTCGGTTCTTTCTGTTGTCCGTTCTGAGTCCAACCACACTCGCACGCGCCCGTCGCCCCTCTCAGACCTTGTTTCGTCAGCGGGAGAAAAACTTTCTCGGAATGGGCCGAGATTTGCCGAGTGGCCTTGGTATAGCACCGGTAGACCGCCCGTCAAATTTCGTTCCATTTGAAGGTCGTTTGATGCCCCAACGATTAACCGGGTAACCGTAAATCCCACTTTTGTGCAGCCCAACACCCCATGAGCCCATTCAAAACCCCTCCATGCTCTCGGTCGTTCGATCATGATCGTGTGGGCGAAAATCACGCCTCATTTGGACTCTTCTAGCTCCATCTAGCTATAAATATGCCCTTCCCGTCCAAATTCGCAGATGAAACCCTAGCAATCTTCCCCACTCCGCCGCCGGACACGTCCAACTCGCGCTGGACGAAATCCCGCCGCCGTCCGTAGCCAATTCGGCGCTGCCACGTCGCCCCGCCGGCTCCCCTCCACAGCAGGCCCGCCGAGCCCGAGCCAGGCCCTCCCCGGCCCGGCTTCCCGCGCCGCCGTCCGCGCCCTTCGCCTCCCAGGGCCGCGCCTCCCGCCGGAGGTTCGCCGCCGCCCCTCCCGCCGGAGGTTCGCCGCCGCCCCTCCGCCACCGCCGCCTTTGACCCCGCCGTCGGTCAACCTACGCCGCCGTCGCCCGACCTCACCTCGCCGCCTCCTCGTCGCCGGTGCGCCGCCGCCCCTCGGCCTCCCGCTCGCCGGCGCCCCGCTCTGCCGCCTGTCGACCTCGCCGGCCCCGTCGCCGGGCGCCTCGTCGCCGGATCCGGCGGGTGGGACGAGATCCACCCGCCCGGCCATCCAAACGCGCTTCCCCGTCCCGCTCCGCGCCGTCCAGGGTCCTCCCCGTCCAATTTTTCGGAGGGTATATTTCTGGTTAAGTCCCTGAGAAATCATTTTATAGTGCATAATTTGACCTGCTGTAACTTCGTGCTCGCTGCTCCGATTTGCATGTATAATATATCAAAATGTTCATCATGAGATGCTCTTCATTTCATTCCATTGTGTCATGTTTGTTTGAGTCCATCTTGATGCCTTAATCATCGTTGCCAGAGTGCTATATGATGTTAACTGCTGTCTGTTTACAGAGCTTGGTGATTTGTCTTTTTCATTGCATTTTGTGTGTGCATCCTATGAGCATGAGTTCTACATGTGTTTTGAACTACATCATGCTATCTTTACAGGGGTACTTGTATTATATTTTTTGTGATCTATGTGGTGACTAGCACAAGCATGCCAAGTAGCCTCCCTGATGTTGCTGATTTCTGTGACTTGGTCTTTTCTGCTAAGTCTGTAGCTGTAACATTGTGATGCCATGTAAACCTGCTGTCACCATGAGTTCTATGCATAATCTGGAGATGTTCACTAAGGATGTTTTATTACACATGTTATGCTCTATCCATCCATGCCCTTGTTTGAATTTGTGGCCTGCTGTAGCTTGTTATAATCTTGCTCCAAACTTTCTAAATAATGTTGTTGTCAGCCTGTTAACGTGAAGTTCAGTTTTGACATGTGTTTTGCTAGTGATCCATGCACCCTATGAACTTGCTATTACCATGCTTAGCTTCATGAACTTGTCTTCTTGCTGTGAGTTACCTTCACATGCCAAGAAATGCTTTGTGGTGAGTGATTTGATCTCGCAAAGATGCCTTCATAATTCTGTTTATGACATGCTCAGTTTTTCTGCCAAGTCTGAATCTGTTTATAAAACTTGCTATGTTTACATGGGTGCCATCATATCTTATGTACCTTTTTGGCTCGTGATCAGTAAGGGACTTTTGTTCTATGCAATTAGTAGATCCATTCCATTCTTTTGTTTGCTATTATATGTTCCTGTAGCATGTTGTTGGATAGCTCTAAATATTGCAACCTGTTGTTATTTCTGTCATGTCTAGTGAATTCTGCCAAGTCTGTGAAATTGTTATTATTTGCAATCTTGCCATGTCCTTTTGAGCATGTTCTAGTGATTTATGGAGATAGCTCAGTGTTCATGTTTTGTCATGCTTTACCTGTACATCACGTCCATGTGTTTTGTTTTCACGTTGAGGTGCTGTAGCATATTGTTTTGATGCTTGCAAGATGCCTAGTTTCTGTTTTGGACAGATTGTTGTTATATCTTGTTTGGAGTGTATGTGTTGCACCGTTGCTCCGTTTTGAGCATGCTCTATATGAAACTTGCTTGGAATTGCATGTAGTTTCATCTTATCATGTTGCATCCTTATCTTGAGTGTGTTTGCTTGATGTTTGAATGCATTTTGCATCAATGCCATGTTTAACTTGTTTTGCTCATATCTTGTAGGCCGTAGCTCCGAACTAAATAAACTTTATATGTAACTTGACTAGATTTTCGTGTAGATCATCTTGGTGCATCTTAACTTGCTGTTTAACAACTTGAACATAAGGTTTAGTCAGATCTGGGCCAATTTCGAAATTTGCATATGGGGATTTACCGGAATTGTTATATGTTGTTTCCGGCCTCATTTAAACTTGCTTTGATGTGTTGCTCTTGTATGCATCATCTCTTGCCATGAGTAGCTTCATGTAGCCTTGTCATGCATCATACTTGATTGAGCATCATGCCTTGTTCTTGTGTGGTGTGTTTACCATGTTGTGTGCTTCTTCTCGATAGTTCCCGTTTCGTTGCGACCGTGAGGATTCGTTCGTCTACGCTTGGTTCGTCTTCGTGGCTTCATCTTCTTCATGGACTCGTTCGTCTTCCTAGTGGGATTTCAGGCAAGATGACCGTTACCCTGAATCTTACTACTATCATTGCTATGCTAGTTGCTTCGTTCTATCGCTATGCTGCGCTACCTATCACTTGCTCTTCAAGCCTCCCAAATTGCCATGATAGCCTCTAACCTTTTTCACCCTTCCTAGCAAACCGTTGTTTGGCTATGTTACCGCCTTTGCTCAGCCCCTCTTATAGCGTTGCTAGTTGCAGGTGAAGATGAAGATTGCTCCATGTCGGATCATGTTTATGTTGGGATATCACAATATCTCTTATTTAATTAATGCATCTATATACTTGGTAAAGGATGGAAGGCTCGGCCTTATGCCTGGTGTTTTGTTCCACTCTTGCCGCCCTAGTTTCCGTCATACCGGTGTTATGTTCCTTGATTTTGCGTTCCTTACGCGGTCGGGTTGTTATGGGGACCCCTTGACAGTTCGCTTTGAATAAAACTCCTCCAGCAAGGCCCAACCTTGGTTTTACATTTGCCTCACCTAGCCTTTTTCCCTTGGGAGTCGCGCTCCCGAGGGTCATCTTATATTACCCCCCCCCGGCCAGTGCTCCTCGGAGTGTTGGTCCAAACTAGAGCACCGTGCGGGACCATCCCTTGGCAACTTGGGTTACGTCGGTACCTGTACGCTTAGCTCATCCGGTGTTGCCCTGAGAACGAGATATGTGCAGCTCCTATCGGGATTGTCGGCACATCGGGCGGCTTTGCTGGTCTTGTTTTACCATTGTCGAAATGTCTTGTAAACCGGGATTCCGAGACTGATCGGGTTTTCCTGGGAGAAGGAATATCCTTCGTTGACCGTGAGAGCTTATAATGGGCTAAGTTGGGACACCCCTGCAGGGTATTATCTTTCGAAAGCCGTGCCCGCGGTTATGTGGCAGATGGGAATTTGTTAATGTCCGGTTATAGAGAACTTGACACTTGACTTAATTAAAACGCATCAACCGCGTGTGTAACCGTGATGGTCTCTTTTCGGCGGAGTCCGGGAAGTGAACACGGTTTTTGGGTTATATTTGACGTAAGTAGGAGTTCAGGATCACTTCTTGATCACTGCTAGTTGACGACCGTTCCATTGTTTCTCTTCTCGCTCTTGTTTGCGTATGTTAGCCATCATACTTGCTTAGTCGGTGCTGCAACCTCACCACTTTACCCCCTTCCTTACCCATTAAGCTTTGCTAGTCTTGATACCCATGGTAATGGGATTGCTGAGTCCTTGTGGCTCACAGATTACTACAACAACAGTTGCAGGTACAGGTTTTGCGATGATCATGACGCGAGAGCGATGTTACTTGTTTTGGAGTTCTTCTTCTGCTTCTTCTTCGATCAGAGGATAGGTTCCAGGTCGGCAGCCTGGGCTAGCAGGGTGGATGTCGTTTGAGCTTCTGTTTGTGTTTCATCCGTAGTCGGATGTTGTTCTTATGTTTGTTGTATTGATGTATTCTTGCGGCATTTGTATGCCTCTTGTATGTATCCCCATCTATTATGTAATGTTGATGTAATGATATCCACCTTGCAAAAGCGTTTTCAATATGCGGGTCTATCCTTGGTGGGACCTTCGAGTTCCTCTTGGATAGGGTCGCATATTGGGCGTGACATGATGCTCAGCCAACTATGCGTCATCGAGGAGCTTCAAAAGGTTATGTTCCATGGACCTGTCTGTCCAGACCTGGGATTGTCGTCCAACTTTCTTCATAGCCTTGTTCTTCGGGGCGGCAATTAGTTTTTCAGGTTGTTATCATCGACATCTTCTAGCTTTGACTAACAATCTCTCAGTTGTTGTGTCAACGATGTTTTCTCTGGCTTCGATATCAGAGGTCCAAAGAAGCATTGAGCTTCACCCATGACGCGCTGTTGGCGAGTGCATGAGGAAAGATGCTTATGTTGAAATTTTCTTAGTGTGCTATTTAAATAACTACTCATATCATGGACCAAGGGACACTTATCTAATATTTTTACACCATCGATGATCAGTCATTGATCCGACCAGCTAGCTGGCAGCACTATGTTAGGATGTATCTCCTTGATTGGCACCCACCAAACATTAATACATCTAACATATTGCTTCAGATAGTGGCAATGAATAAAACACTATGAATTGATGTAATCCGTCTAGTTGATACAACTTACAATAACACATCGGATGACAGCATCAAATAGCTAGGTTCAAACTTGGCAACATGGCAGGAAAGAATCATACATTCACTGCAAAAAATACAGGAGAATGTTGTTGCTCGCTCTGACGCCTTGATGAATCTGAAGCTCAGAACACTGTCAATCCCGTAATTAAGCATTTCTAGCTATTTTTAAGAAGCAATAAGCAAAGTCATGGAAATAAATTAGGAAAGCAACTAATGGGGTTGAGTAGGGGAATACAGACTTAAATACGCTACTGGTCCAGTATTTCTCACATAAGAAGAAGCACATCAAAATTATAAGATAAGATAGCCTAGGCAATGAAGGTCACACTCAAGTAGACAACTTTTAGCACAGGTTTCAGAAAATCTAGAGATATGGCGTATAATGTCTTATCACAACAAAGAAACATGATAAGGAAGGCACCAATCTTACTCTTTGGACGAACTGGGCGTTTATTTTGCAGCACCACATCCCGGCCGGGCAATCAACCAATACGAGGGTCCTGTTAATCCTCAGGCAAAGTAAGGTGGAAATACAAACAGAGGGGATTAAGGAACAAAATTGAGCCTCCGAAGGGCAATGAGCAGTAGTGGAGGAGCGAAGATTCAATACCTTTGGATCTTGCCTGGGGGTGAGGAAGAGCACATAGCGGGCGTGAAAATCAATAGCATGTCGTCCCCATTTGAACCATCATGTGTACTTGCAAAGCACTCGAAAAAGCCCATGAGAATTGATGGCTTTGCGACCAACCTTCATTGAACAAACCTTCCCCAATTCTCCAATTCTCAAACCTTCACTGCCAAACGCATATATACCGGAACCGACCTTCCCTAGTTCTCCGAACAAATTTCGATCAATTAGTATCTGATAGCACCTGTAGAAAACTGAGGTCGGATTTTTTTTCCAGCAATTCGAAGTAAAATCCGAACAAAATAGAGTAACATGATAAAGAGGAAATTGTCGAGGTGCGTTTGCCAGATTATTATTTGGGGAAGGAGAAAGCGCAAGGGGCAGAGCTTATGTACGCACGCGGACATGCGACGAGATAAATAATGCACCTTAACAACCATTAATGGATTTGAGAAACGGAAGATCTACTGCTCACATCAAATGCCGGCGGATCAGGTTCGCATCCCGTTTCCGCATCAGCCGGGGAGACGCGCATGGCTGCTCGGCTGCTTTGCATCCCCTTTCCGCTTGACTGCTCGCCAGCGTCGGCTGGATCCCCTCAATTCTCCCTCACAGACGGATCGCCCGCATTGATTTCCATGTTTCACACATCGCTCGCGCCGGCTGGATCTGATCCCCGCGTCGGTCGATCTCTCTCTCCCTTGCCTTCGTTTTTCTTTTTGTTTGGTAGAGTAAATCGAACGCGGGATAGCGATCCACTGTACTCTGGCGTAGTTAGCTAAATGGGCCAGGGAGAAGGCCCAGTGAACCACATATCTTAGATTTAGCTCGTGGAGCAGCAGCCCCTTAGGACAACTGGGCCACGAAAACACACACACGATGGAGGCGCATCTAACGGCCAAAAATGACCCTGACGCAAGATCTGATGGCCGAAATGGCTGATGGCGTGAGAGGGCTCGGTTTAGGGTCAGTTATACTGTCCTAAATAAGTATACATATATCTGGCAACACGTAGGTTACTGAGAATACTTAATGGAGGCGTGCCCCCCCCCAAAAAAACCCTTAGCGGCCAGGCACTCCTCATGTCGCATCGTCAGCCTCCTCCACCGGACTCGGGCGCGGCGGGGAGGGGGGGGGGGCAGATATGGCTGCAGTAGTAATTTGGGGTTCTTCCCCGTGGTTAGGGTTATTGAGTTGCCGACACTTTGGTCATGGCTGGAGTGGCAGCGATGCTCGATGTATTGGTCAGGGCGGTGAGGTGGCGTCGATGTCCCACAGTCGAAATAATGTCCTCTTTGCCCTCTCCATGCTTCGACGGTGCGTCGAGCACTGGCGGAGGACGCGTGTAGGTGTGTCTTCAGCGGATCTCTTTGGACCCGGTCGACGTTAGTCACCGATAGACCCATCTGGATTTGGTTGCCCTGGTGCGTTGGCTCTTTGGTGCGTTGACTCTTTGGGGCCTTGACACGTCCACTTCCCAACTGTCAACTATAATAAGGTTTGACTGGCTCCAGCGAGGGAGGGACGATGACAATGGCACGCCTTCTACTCGCTGCAGTGATTGTAGACTTGTAGTCATCGCTAGATGGTCCATGAATCTAGTTTTAATTTTTTATTTTACTTTTGTGGATATGTGCATTGCCATTACTAGATCACACCCTATGCATTGCCGCGGGGATCAGTTGCTGTATATTTTCATAAGATGAAGATGAATATTTGACTTAATAATATAATACACATGTTTGATAACATCATATTTGCACTCAGTTACTAGTAGGGAGTTCAAAAACAACCATAAAGGTTTGTGAGAGAAGATAACTGGGTATGAAGGTCAAATGCATTGATGTATGCATGGTGTAATTAATTTCAGCTTTTTGGGTGATGAGGTCGCATAGCTGCATGTGCTCTAAAATAGTTAACAGGGGTTGGGGTAGTTCTTTAAATATACTACCTCTGTAAAAAAATATAAGAGCATTTAGATCACTACTTTACAGAGGGAATAGAAGATATCTTATCAATAGATCAGAAGAGTTTTTTGCATAAATAGATAAAGTATACATACTCACCAACTATTCATAGCACAACGACTTTCCGACTGTCTACTAAAACAACTTTTGCCTGGCTTAGTGAGGGAGGGGCGATGAGAATGCCGCGCCATAGGCTCGCTACAGTGTTGTAGTCGTTGTTAGGTGGTCTATATATTTGAATGTAATTTTTATTATTTCTAATGATCGTTGTGCTACCATGATTAAAGAGAATAGATCCGAAGATTTCCAAAGAAAAAGTATAAATACCCACCAAGCTCTTGACCATTAACGGTCAGATTTCAGCTTTGCTGGAAAGCATGTCCGAAGGAGCATCTCAATGTTTTTTATAAAAGCATGCCGAAGAAGCATTTTGGAGGAGGTCCAAGCATTTCGGAGTTAAGCGTCCCTTTTTTACGGGTAAATCAGAGTGCTTTATTCAGACAAAAGCATTCCCGGGACAATCTGCCAAAAGACTGGTTAGGAGGAAGCTAGGAGTTTCATCAAGCCAGCTCTCAGTCACATTCAACGTGCATGCATGTTTTGTACAAAGATGCGCTGGAAGGTTTGCTGATCTATTTACATGTTGAACATCAAAAAAGCTAAACAGATCACTAAGCTCTCCTATTTCTAATAGGATAGGAGCCACAATAGAACGAAAATTGTGGCGAGTGTTCCACGGTGTCACCAACTCCAGACAGTCAACTTCCATTATCACAGGCATGAATCCTCAAAGAGTGGCAAAGAGGACTCCATCCCGCAGTGAATAAGCGGGTCCGAGATACACATAAAGGGTTTGCACCATGAGCCTAGCAATGTAGAGGACGAGCGAGCGACACCACCTGCACCACCACGCCGAGCTACAAGAGGGCTCCATCTATGGTGATCTTCACAACACCCATGTCGGGTGGACGCCAGCCCAAACTGGCAAAACTGAGGCTACCTTTCGTGGTAGATGAAGAAGGGCAATCGCCTCCTTCGTTGCTCAAATCGTAGATGTAGGGTCACGCCCCTCCTCCCCATGTTTAATTCGGTTGCTGGAATGCCAGATAGACCACATGATGGCTGTGATCTTCGTCCTTTCTCTCTCTTCTGCTGTGGTCAGGTCTTGAGTCTTACTCAATACTCACACCTTGTAACACAGCCAAGAACTCCTTCTTTGCTGATCTATTTTGAACTCTTTCAAAATCATGTCAAGGTGTGCGTTCTTTGAAAGTATCATCAGGCGTCTTGATCTATCTCTATAGATCTTGATGCCCAATATGTAAGCAGCTTTATCCAGGTCTTCCTTTGAAAAACTCCTTTCAAACAACCCTTTATGCTTTCCAGAAATTTTACATCATTTCGGATCAACAATATGTCATTCACATATACTTATCAGAAATGTTCTAGCGCTCCCACTCACTTTATTGTAAATACAAGTTTCTAACAAACTTTGTATAAACCCAAAAACTTTGATCACTCCATCAAAGCGTATATTCTGACTCCGAGATGCTTGCTCTAGTCCATGGAAGGATCACTGGAGCTAGCAAACCTTTTAGCATCCTTAGGATCGACAAAACCTTTCTGATTGTATCACATACAACCTTTCCTTATGAAAACTGGTAAGGAAACTTTTTTTGGCATCCATCTGCCAGATTTCATAAATGTAGCTAATGCTAACATGATTCCGACGGACTTAAGCATCGCTACGGATGAGAAAATCTCATCGTAGTCAACTCCTTGAACTTGTGAAAATACTCTTTGCCACAAGTCGAGCTTCATAGACGGTAACATTACCGTCCATGTCCGTCTTCTTCTTAAAGATCCATTTATCTCAATGGCTTGCCGATCATCGGGCAAGTTCACCAAAGTCCATGCTTTGTTCTGATACATGGATCCTATCTCGGATTTCATGGCTTCTAACCATTTGTCGGAATATGGGCCCACCATCGCTTCTCCATAGCTCGTAGGTTCAGTATTGTCTAGCAACATGACTTCCAAGACAGGATTACGTACCACTCTGAAGTAGTACGCATCCTTATCGACCTACGAGGTTCGGTAGTGACTTGACCCGAAGTTTCATGATCACTATCATAAGCTTCCACTTCAATTGGTGTAGGTGCCACAGGAACAACTTCCTGTGCCCTGCTACATACTAGTTGAAGTTGTGGTTCAATAACCTCATCAAGTCTCCACCATCCTCCCACTCAATTCTTTCGAGAGAAACTTTTCCTCGAGAAAGGACTCGTTTCTAGAAGCAATTACTTTTGCTTCCAGATCTGAAATAGGAGGTATACCCAACTGTTTTGGGTATTCTATGAAGATGCATTTATCCGCTTTGGGTTCGAGCTTATCAGCCTGAAACTTTTCCACATAAGCGTCGCAGCCCCAAACTTTTAAGAAACGACAACTTAGGTTTCTCTAAACGGTGTCATCTCAACGGAATTGCGTGGTGCCCCTTTTAAAGTGAATGCGGTTGTCTCTAATGCCTAACCCATAAACGATAGTGGTAATTCGACAAGAGACATCATGGTATGCACCATATCCAATAGGGTGCAGTTATGATGTTCGGACACACCATCACACTGTGGTGTTCCAGGCGGTATTAATTGTGAAACACTTTCCACAATGTCTTAATTGTGTGCCAAACTCGTAACTCAGATACTCATCTCTATGATCATATCACAGACATTTTATCCTCTTGTCACGACGATCTTCAACTTCACTCTGAAATTACTCGAACCTTTCAATAATTCAGACTTGTGTTTCATCAAGTAAATACACTCAGCATCTACTCAAATCATCTGTGAAGTAAGAACATAACGAGATCCACTGCATGCCTCAGCACTCATTGGACTGCATACATCAAAATGTATTACTTCCAACAAGCTGCTCTCTTGTTCCATCTTACTGAAAATGAGGCCTTTCAGTCATCTTGCCCATGTGGTATGATTTGCATGTCTCAAGTGATTCAAAATCAAGTGAGTCCAAACGATCCATCTGCATGGAGTTTCTTCATACCAATAGACATGGTTCGCATGTCTCAATCTTTTCAAAAATGAGTGAGTCCAAAGATCCATCTACATGGAGCTTCTTCATGCGTTCTATACCAATATGACTCAAATGGCAGTGCCACAAGTATGTGGTACTATCATTACTATTTTATATCTTTTGGCACGAACATGTGTATCACTGCGATCGAGATTCATTTTAGGTGCAAGACCATTGAAGGTATTATTCAAATAAACAGAGTAACCATTATTCTCCTTAAATGAATAACCGTATTGCGATAAACATAATCCAATCATGCTCAACGCAAACACCAAATCTCGATGGTAGAGGGAGCATGCGATGCTTGATCACATCAACCTTGGAAACACTTCCAACACATATCGTCATCTCACCTTTAGCTAGTCTCCATTTATTCCGCAGCTTTTATTTCGAGTTACTAACACTTAGCAACTGAACCGGTATCTAATACCCTGGTGCTGCTAGGAGTACTAGTAAAGTACACATTCATATAATGTATATCCAATATACTTCTTTCGACCTTGCCTGCCTTCTCATCTACCAAGTATCTAGGGTAGTACTGCTTCAGTGACCGTTCCCCTCATTACAGAAGCACTTAGTCTCGGGTTTGGGTTTAACCTTGGGATTCTTCACTAGAGCAGCAAATGATTTGCTGTTTCATGAAGTATCCCTTTTGCCCTTGCCCTTCTTGAAACTAGTGGTTTTACTAACCATCAACAATTGATGCTCCTATTTGATTTCTACTTTCGCGGTGTCAAACATCGCGAATAGCTCCGATCATCATATCTATCCCTGATATGTTATAGTTCATCACGAAGCTCTAATAGCTTGGTGGCAGTGACTATGGAGAACCATCAGTATCTCATCTGGAAGATTAACTCCCACTCGATTCAAGAGATTGTGGCACTCAGACAATCTGAGCACATGCTCAATGATTGAGCTTTTCTCCCTTAGTTTGCAGGCTTAAGAAACTTGTCAGAGGTCTCATACCTCTTGACGTGGGCACTAGTCTGAAATCCCAATTTCAGTCTTCGGAACATCTCACATGTTTCAAAACGTCTTTGGTGCCACAATTCTAAACCGTTAGCATTACGCACTGAACTATCACGTAGTCATCAAAACGTGTATGTCAGATGTTTCGCAACATCTACAGACGACGCTGAGGTTCAGCACACCGAGCGGTGCATTAAGGACATAAGCCTTCTGTGCAGCAATGAGGACAATCCTCAGTTTACGGACCTAGTCCGCATAATTGCTACTATCAACTTTCAACTAAATTTTCTCTAGGAACATATCTTAAACAGTAGAACTAAAGCGTAAGCTATGACATGATTTGCAAAGACCTTTTGACTATGTTCATGATAATTAAGTTCATCTGATTATTCAATGAACTCCCACTCAAATAGACATCCCTCTAGTCATCTAAGTGATACATGATCCGAGTCAAATTAGGCCGTGTCCGATCATCACGTGAGTGGACTAGTCATCATCGGTGAACATCTCCATGTTGATTGTATCTACCATACGACTCATGTTCGACCTTTCGGTCTCTTGTGTTTCGAGGCCATGTCTGTACATGCTAGGCTCGTCAAGTCAACCTAAGTGTTTCGCATGTGTTCCGAGGCCATGTCTGTACATGCTAGGCTCGTCAACACCCATTGTATTCGAACGTTAGAATCTATCACACCCGATCATCACGTGGTGCTTCGAAACAACGAACCTTCACAACGGTGCACAGTTACGGGGAACACGTCTCTTGAAATTTTAGTGAGGGATCATCTTATTTATGCTACCGTCGTTCTAAGCAAATAAGATGTAAACATGATAAACATCACATGCAAATCATAAAGTGACGTGATATGGCCAATATCATCTTGCGCCTTTGATCTCCATCTGCGAGGCGCGGCATGATCACCTTCGTCACCAGCATGACACCATGATCTCCATCATCATGATCTCCATCATTGTGTCTTCACGAAGTTGTCTTGCCAACTATTACTTCTACTACTATGGCTAACGGTTAGCAATAAAGTAAAGCAATTACATGGCGTTTTCATTGACACGCAGGTCATACAATAAATTAAGACAACTCCTATGGCTCCTGCCGGTTGTCATACTCATCGACATGCAAGTCGTGATTCCTATTACAAGAATATGATCAATCTCATACATCACATATATCATTCATCACATCCTTTTGACCATATCACATCACATAGCATACCCTGCAAAACAAGTTAGACGTCCTCTAATTGCTGTTGCATGTTTTACGTGGCTGCTATGGGTTTCTAGCAAGAACGTTTCTTACCTACGCAAAAGCCACAACGTGATATGCCAATTTCTATTTACCCTTCATAAGGACCCTTTTCATCGAATCCGATCCGACTAAAGTGGGAGAGACAAACACCCGCTAGCCACCTTATGCAACTAGTGCATGTCAGTCGGTGGAACCTGTCTCACGTAAGAGTACGTGTAAGGTCGGTCCGGGCCGCTTCATCGCACGATGCCGCCGAATCAAGATAAGACTAGTAACGGCAAGTAAATTGACAAAATCGACGCCCATAACTACTTTGTGTTCTACTCGTGCATAGAAACTACGCATAGACCTAGCTCATGATGCCACTGTTGGGGAACGTAGCAGAAATTCAAAATTTTCTACGCATCACCAAAATCAATCTATGGAGTTTACTAGCAACGAGAGGGAAGGAGTGCATCTACATACCCTTGTAGATCGCGAGCGGAAGCGTTCAAGTGAACGGGGTTGATGGAGTCGTACTCGTCGTGATCCAAATCACCGATGATCCTAGCGCCGAACGGACGGCACCTCCGCGTTCAACACACGTACGGAGCAGCGACGTCTCCTCCTTCTTGATCCACCAAGGGGGGAGGAGAGGTTGATGGAGATCCAGCAGCACGACGGCGTGGTGGTGGAAGTAGCGGGATCCCGGCAAGGCTTCGCCAAGCGCAAGCGGGGAGGAAGAGGTGTCACGGGAGGGAGAGGGAGGCGCCAGGGCTTAGGTTTTTCTGCCCTCCCTTCCCCCCACTATATATAGGGCCAAGGGAGAGGGGGGTGCAGCCTTGGCCCTTCCTCCAAGGAAGGGTGCGGCCAGGGAGGAGTCCATCCTCCCCAAGGCACCTAGGACACTATAGGAAACAGCTTCTTTGCCCTCAGCCACGGCGGACGGCAAAGGCTCGAAAGGCGGACGGCAAAGACCTTTGCCGTCAGCCGCTGACGGCAAAAGGCTCCGGCAAAGAAGGCTACAGTAAACAGCTGCTTTGCCGTCTGCTTCCTGGCGGCGGACGGCAAAGGCTCTTTGCCGTCTGCGGCGGACGGCAAAGAAGGCGGACGGCAATAATTGCGCTGTCAGTCCGTTAAGTGGCTAACGGCAGACCTTTGTCGTCCGCCGCAGACGGCAAAATTTCTCTGGTCTTTGCCGTCCGCCTTATGATGTCATCTACACGTCACTAGATGGCAGGTTCTTTGCCGTCTGCCACTGATTCTTTGCCGTCTGCCACGGACGGCAAAGTCTTTGCCGTCTGCCACTGTAGGCAAACTGACCAAATGGGTCAGCTCCCAGGAAGCACAGTTGGCTGCCACGTGGCTTCTTTGCCGTCCGCGGCAGACGGCAAAGAGCTCTTTGCCGTCGGTGGCAGACGGCAAAGAGCCTGCATATTGTCTGTTTTTTCTGTTTTTTGTTAAATCCCACAATTTGCACAGAAAATATATATGACATATAGATATATTTCACAGGCATTCATCACATAAACAAGTTCATACATCATTTCATACATAAACAAGGTCCATCCATCATTTCACACATAAACAAGTTCCATCCATCATTTCATACATAAAGAAGTTCCATCCATACATAAAGTAGCACTCCATAGCTAAGGTGACTAGAATGAGAAGACAAGAATGAGAAGATAAGAAGAAGAAGAGTAGAACAAGCACTCCATCCAGCACATAATGAAATCTGCAAAATGGCAAAATAAGAAAGTTAGAAATGGATCGTTTTTGAGCCAACTAAGGTGAAATGGATCGTTTTTGAGGTAACTAAGGTGAAATGGATCTTTTTTAGCTCACTTAGGTCAAATGGATCGTTTTTGAGCTAACTTAGTTGAAATGGATCGGTTTTGAGCTAACTTTGTTGAAATGGATCATTTTTGAGCTAATTTAGTTGAAATGGATCATTTTCAGCTAACTTAGGTGAAATGGATCATTTAAGAGCTAATTTAGGTGAAATGGATCGTTTTTTAGCTCACTTAGGTCAAATGGATCGTTTATGAGCTAAATTAGTTGAAATGGATCGTTTATGAGATAACCTAGGTAAGATGGGTCATTTTGGAGTTAACGTAGGTGAAATGGGCCATTTTAAAGCTAACGTAGGTAAAATGGATCATTTAGGAGCTAATCTAGGTAAAATGGGTCATTTTTGAGCTAACTTGGATGAACTGCATCATTTATAAGCTAACCTAGGTAAAATGGGTCATTTCGGAGGAAAATAAGCTAACTCTAGGTCATTATGGTAAGCATATTGGAGGAAATAAAGCTAAGTCTAGGTCTTTATGCATTTGTTAAGCAAAACACTAGAGAAACTTACCGTGATCAGGGAGATGTAGGAGCGGGGTGGCTAGTGCCGCTACCTGGAGAAGGATCGTGCGATGCGTTTCTGGAGTTAAGCTGCAACAAAGATCATTTCCAATGTCTCGTTAGCATTACGACACTCAAATGTTAAGACTACCAACTAATGTCCATTCAAACTAAACTCACCGTGCTCCCAGGAGCAATCACTGGCATCGGCGGAGCGGGCTGACCGGACTTCTCGCACACAGACTGCACATTTGGTTTTCAGAACAGAGTCATACTAGTTAGTAATGAGACTCAAATGTTAAGACTAGCAAGTAATCTGCAGAAGAAACTTACCACAAGGAGCTCGTACATGGCCCTTGCCTGCATGTCATTCCGTGCCCTCTCCTCCTCCATCATCTTTCTCGTCCTCTCCTCCATCTCCCGCTGCCTCTCCGCCGCCTCCGCCAGAAGTTTCTCCGTTCTATCTCTCTCAGTCTGTATAGCAGCCTGCAACACCACTCACATGACCATTTGTAATCATTGATGGAAGCGCACACAATGTAATGGAGAAAGATAACTGAGTACGTATCACTAACCTTGATGGCGAGTTGCACTGGCCGTTCACGAGGCCTTATCTCAGGAGCGGAGCTCGACTGGCGCGCCTTGATCTCCGGGAGAGTGCTAGGACAACGGATAAGTCCATCTCCAATGGCTATGGAGCCATGGGACCTCCCGCCACCAGATATCATCACCAGCTCTGGATCAATGGGACCCTGGCTCGGGTTAAAGTCCTCCCCTTTCCTCGCCTTCCCCTCATCTCTATATCTCACGAGCTTGTTGTGGGAGGAGATGTTGGTGAAGTTGTTTGCATCATCGAGGTCAGAGTGAGAGAAAGCCTTGACTTTCTTGAAAGAGCCAGTGTGGGCCATGGCATACAGGTCGTACACCTCTGGCACCTTATCCGCCTTATTGTGGCGTGCCTGAAAGAGAGAAACAATGAAAATTAGTAATTAAAGGGCTCAAGCTAGCATGATGAATGAATTGCATGAATCATGAAGCAAACCACATACCCAGTTGCGCCCGAACTGATATAAGTTGGAGCTGCCTTGATGGTGTGGCACACCTTCCATTTGGGCACGTTTGTCCTTGGCCTGGTTGTGGAGGGCTAGCCATTCTTGTGAGCACCACTCATCGACCAACACCTCCCAACAATCCATCCGATCCGCACACCATCTCGGAGGCGCCTAAGTTAGCAAATAGAAACTTGAGCGCTACGGCTAAGAATTACTAAATGAAGGAACTTAAGTAGAAGGCCTTAAGAATTACCTTCATGTACTGCTCCTTACTCAGGAACTTATCGCGGCACGCCGGCTTGGTCTTCTTGATACCACGCAAGGCGTAGTAGTCTCGAACAGCCTGCACCCGAGCCTCGTGCCGTAAGTTCTGGAGTAGGCGCTTGCAGACGTTCTGGATAACATTTGCGCTGTCCTCCTCGTATCCCTCCTCACACCTGTAGAATGTCTGCAATCAAATGAGACAATATTGATTAGTACAATTAATAACTAGCTAGTTGAAGATTTTGAAATGTGTAAAGGAGAAATTACCCAGAACGTCCTGATCACCATGTCTGCCCTCGTGTCGCACACGACACCGTCGATAATGACATCCGGCGGGGCCGGGGCAGCCACGTAGTGCTCCCAGCTCAACCCAAGCTCTGGAAGCCGACCCTCACCAGGCAACGTGACAAACCCCGGGAAGTTTTGCCGGCAAAGAACTCCAAGGACGGAGTTGGGCCGGCGGACACTATGATGGTGGTCCCAACCCCTGCAGCATGACAAGGCCAACGCATTAGTTATTTGAAGAAACGTGAATGCAGAAGGTACAAAAATATTAAATGCACTTACGTACCTCTCCCCATCAGGGAAGATCAACCACCTCTGCTCGCGGGTCGCCGGCACGGACGGGAGCCGTGTAGCACCACGCTGGTACACGGTGCCACCCTCCTCCTCAAGATCAGTCGGCTCCCCGCCATCATCAGCATGGCCACTCGGCTCCTCGGGCTGATCCGGCCAGGTACCCCATCCGGACGTGTGCTCCTCCGGGGTCTCGTGGGCACGAAGGCCAGTCGACCCGAGGCTCGTGGGCCCAAGACCCGTGGACCGGAGGCTCGTGGACCGGAGTCCGTGTAGCCTCCTCCTCGGACGAGTCCACCCTAGCAGTCACGTGCTCGGGTGAAACAGCTGGGGGTGGCGGCGAGGAAGGTGCCCTAGCAGTCACCCTACCTCCTCTCCCGCGACCACGTGCCCCACCTCCTCTCTTCCTACCTCGTCCCCTGCTGGGCACCGCGGTCGACGAAGAAGGGCCCGGCGGTGTGGACATACTGTCCAGCAACGCTCGGCGGAGAGGTACGTCTGGAATCGAAGACCTCAGACCACGCGCCGACGAAGAAGGGGCCTTGGCGCGCTCCCGACCAGCGCCCACCATCTTTCAACACCTGCCATGAGAAACAGTAAACGAAATTAGTACAACATAAAAAAAAGACCGACATGAATAATAATATGTGTATCACTTAATGTATCATCATCAAGTACAACATTAAAAAATTTAATACCTGACACTACTAATAATCTCGATCAGTATCATCAATAAATGCATAATCATCATCATCACTATAATCAATGACGGGCTCATAGGGTTCAGTGGCATCAACATGTGCAAGGCCACCTTGACGTAATCGGTCAAGCAATGACAGGTCATCCGCAGCAGTAACCTCTTCTTGTTCCGGCTCTTCTTGTTCCTCCTCTGGGGTGATGTCGGATTCAATGTCGCTGTCTACTTCAATGTTTTGGGGTGAAGTATAGCGGTTCTTGAAACGCTTTTTGGAAAGACGTGTCTCTTGGAAGAATTCTCCTTCATATGTGTCTGGGTTAATGTGAGGTTCATAATCCTCTTCCTTTGGGGGAGATAGTCTAGCACGTGGCGGCACTTCATAAACGACATCCCAACCTTTCAGATTTGGATTAGTTTGGCAGGCCTACGGTAGATAGAATACTTGGGTCGCCTGTTGAGCCATAATATAGACATCAGGAACATCTAAATGGGTGCTTTGGTTGATTTCAACTAGCACTATATGTTCATGAGTCCTTCTAGTCTCCTTCGGCTGAAACCAATAACATTTGAAGACTACGACATTCGGTGGGTTTTCACCATAGAATAGAAGTTCATAAATTGCTTCAACTCTCCCATAATACTCGGTACCTCCTTCGCCGATAGCAGATACACAACAATTTGTAGACTTTCGGTCGGCCATAGATAGCTCTTTGCCATAGGTACGAAAGCGATACCCGTTGATGTCGTATTTGTCAAATGAACGGACGTTATAGTCAAAACCATTAGCGACTTGTCTCAATTCGGCGTCCATAGACTCTGAATTAGCCTACAAGTTTAATATGAAAGGATTGTTGCATTACGCACAAATTAGCGAATGAAACCGGGATAGCCGCCTACAAATTAGCCTACAAGTCTAATAGAAATTACCGTTTGTTTGAACCAAGAGATGAAACCGGGATAGCCGCCTCCTTGCTTTGCGAGAAGCTCATACTCTTCGACAGAATCCTTTTGGATCACCGCTCCATACGAGAATAAGGCGACGTATCGACTGTATGAAATATCCAGGAATAAGAGCAGTTCAAAGGAAATAGAAGTTGCGAAACTATGTACCGAGAACTTACTCGATGTACGGCCGCACTTCTATCAGGTTGTTGAAGATATACAACGAAATGGTCCGCCATTGTTCGTTATCCAAAGATACTGGATTTGAAACACTGGCTGGTGCGAGATTCCCTTTGAATAGGCTGAGGTTGGATCCACCCTTTTTAGGGTCGTCAGCATTGTACCGAGGCTTCGGATTATGCAAATGACGATTTTTGGCTTCGTAGTGTGCTGTCACGAAGTTTGCCGCCTCCTCAGTGATGAATGCCTCAGCCATCGATGCTTCAATTCTACGTTTATTTTTACATTTTTGTCGAAGGGTCTTCTGCATCCTCTCAGTTGGGTAGCACCAACGATTTTGCACGGGCCCCCCCAATCTTGCCTCGGTCGGGAGATGCAAAATCAAATGTTGCATTGGATTAAAGAAGCCCGGTGGAAAGATCTTCTCTAACTTGCAGATCAACTCCGGCGCCAACTCTTCCATTTCTTCTAGCACGCCAGGCGATAGTTCTTTCGCACAAAGAACACGGAAGAAATAGCTGAGTTCTGCCAGTACTAGCCATTCATCCTCAGGGATGAAGCCACGCAACATCACCGGCATTACCCGCTCAATCCATATGTGCCAATCATGACTCTTGAGACCAAATATCTTCAATTTATCAAGACTGGCTCCCCTCTGTAGATTCGCTGCATACCCATCGGGGAACATCAACTGCATTTTCACCCACAAGATAATTTCCCTCATAGCTGGCCTTACAAGATTGAACCATGCCTTTGGCTTTGTCCAGTTCTGCTTTCCTTTCGGTTCTTTCATGTTTTGTAACGGCCTGTCACATAGCGCCTCCAGATCGACTCTAGCCTTAGTATTATCCTTTGACTTCCCATCTATGCCGAACAATGTACCAAAAAGTGCCTCGGCGATATTCTTCTCAGTGTGCATCACGTCGATGTTGTGTGGGCAAAGGAGGTCTTTGAAGTAAGGCAGATCCCATAAGCATGTTTTGTGAGTCCAGGCGTGCTTAGAATTATACCCCTTGAAGTACCCTGGACGCTCTGGATCTGGCTCGAGAGCGTTTAACTGATTCAGGGTCTGTTGGCCTGTCAATGCATGTGGTGCAGAGTTTTTGTCAACTCTACCTCTGATGAAGTTCTTCTTGTCTTTCCTGAACTTATGGCGAGGATTCAGGAACTGTCTATGCATGTCGAAGCAAGAAAACTTGCGACCGGCCTGAAGCCAACGAAACTCAAGAGCTCCCTTGCATGTGGGGCACGGGAACCTTCCATGCACACACCAGCCAACGAATAGCGCATACGCCGGCAAGTCATGCGTCGAGTACATGTACCAGACACGCATTATGAAGTTCCGTTTGCTATAGGCATCGTATGTCTTGAACCCATTATCCCTGGCTTCTTGCAATTCGTCCTTAAGCGGTTGCATATACACATTCATATTTTTCCCCGGATAGTTGGGCCCTGGAATTATCAACGTCAGGAAAATGTTTTTTCTTTGCATAATCTGTCCGGGGGGGAGATTGAGTGGAAATACAAATACGGGCCAACAACTGTATTGGGCTGCCGTCATACCAAACACACTGAACCCATCCGTGCTGATGCCGACTCGAGGATGCCTCGGATCTGCCGCTTTGTCACCATGTAATTCATCAAACTTTTTCCACGCAACACCATCCGATGTGTGTACAATCATCAGATTCCCATCTGCATCTAGTTCGGTTCTTTTGCCCGTTTTGTGCCATGTCATCTGTCTGGCCGTCTCTTCGACCATGAAAAGACGTTGAAGTCTTGGTACGATTGGCATATACCGAAGAACACTAACGGGGATTTTGGTCTGTGTCTTCTCACCCATACCGTTGTCTACCACAACATACCTGGAAGACTTGCAAATGGGACAACAGTTCAAGTCCGCATAGTCAAGCCTAAACAAGACACATCCTTTCTCACAGGCATGTATCTTATCATAGGGCATCTTCAGTGCACGGAGGATTTTGTCCGACTGGTACAGGTTTGCAGGCATTACATGGCCTTTGGGTAGAAAGCGTCCAAATACTGTCATCATTGCATCGTAGCATTCTCTGCCCAAGTTGAACTGAGCCTTCAGAGCCATTACTTGTGAGATGGCATCCAACTGACAAAGCTCAGTGTGCTCATGGAGCGGACGTTTTGAAGACTCCAACATTTCATTGAAGGCCTTTGCAGATTCCTCCATCTCCTCGTCCGAATCCCGAGCATCATCAAAGTCTTGCACCATGTTTTCCATACCGGTACCATGCTCGTCGGTGCGACGACGATCCACCTCAGCTCGGTCACGTTGGGCAGACTCACCATGAAATGTCCACACCGTATAATCGGGCGTAAAACCACTCTTCTGCAGGTGTTTGCCCATTTCAGCCTCTGTCCTCTTTTCCCAATTGCCGCACCGTAAACAGGGGCACCAGGTTTTCCTCTGGCCATTTGCAAATGCGGCTCGCACAAACCCCTTGGTTTTTGTGAACCATTCAGTGCTCCATTTGTTCTGACCAGTGTGACCGGTGTACATCCACGCACGATCACTCATCTTGACTTTCAGAGCTACTAGACACACAACAAATATATATATATATATATATATATATATAATTCACCATGTATGTATTCATCAGTTGATCTACTTTGTCAATTTTATTACGTCCATGCAACCTACACTCTAATAGGTAATGATAGGTCCTAATCCCACCCGAGTATGTTTAGATTGGGTTCATTTTCCCATGCTATGCCCGGATCCTACGCAAAATTTCGGCAGCACCTCCCCGCTGTTCTCCTGATACACGTCTCTGCAATAAACAGAGAGGATGTGTACCCGGAGAACAACAGGGGAGGCACTGACGAAATTTATGCGTCGGATCCGGAGCAAAGCATATGGGAAAACGAACCCAATCTAAACATACTCGGGCTGTCCATGGATAGCGTTGGACAATTCGAAAGAATCAAGGTTATAAATATGCAAATGCATGCATATTTATAACTATGACGCTTTCGAACGGGAGACACATATTGGTTACGCATACTGATGATTCAAGACACATATATATCTAGCTATCAAGTTTCATCGGAATAGATCAAATAATTAATGGGGGAGGAGGACATGTCATTTGTGCTCACCCACGAACGAAGGGGCAGAGCTCGTCAAACGCACGGCGAGGTCGTCGAACACCAAACCTCGCAGCGATGAAACAACTGCACATTTAAAACTACCCGATCAACACAATTATATATGATGTTTTTCATAACAAAATCGAAAGATATATGACCTAACTAATAATTCACAAATATATGACCCCGTCGGCTTCTGGAAGGCCAAAGAACACCTTTTCGGGGTCGGGGTGTCGGGGTCGGGGTGTCGGGTCGGGGTGCCGGGTCGGGGTCGGGGTGCCGTGTCGGTGTCGGGGTCGGGGTGTCGGGTCGGGGTCGGGGTCGGGGTCGGGGTCGGGGTCGGGGTCTCGGGGTGTCGGGGGTGTCATGTCGGGGGTCGGGGTGTCGTGTCGGTCTCGGGGTGCCGTGTCGGGGTCGGGGTGTCGTGTCGGTCTCGGGGTGCCGTGTCGGGGTCGGGGTGTCGGGTCGGGGTGCCGGGTCGGGGTCGGGGTGTCGTGTCAGTGTCGGGGTCGGGGTGTCGGGTCAGGCTCGGGGTCGGGGTGTCGGGGTCGGGGTCGGGGTCGGGGTCTCGGGTCGGGGTGTCGGGGTGTCGGGGGTGTCGTGTCGGGGGTCGGGGTGTCGTGTCGGTCTCGGGGTGCCGTGTCGGGGTCGGGGTGTCGTGTCGGTCTCGGGGTGCCGTGTCGGGGTCGGGGTCTCGGGGTCGGGGTGTCGGGTCGGGGTGCCGGGTCGGGGTCGGGGTGCCGTGTCGGTGTCGGGGTCGGGGTGTCGGGTCAGGCCCGGGGTCGGGGTGTCGGGGTCGGGGTCGGGGTCTCGGGGTCGGGGTGTCGGGGGTGTCGTGTCGGGGGTCGGGGTGTCGTGTCGGTGTCGGGGGTCGGGGTGCCGGGTCGGGGTCGGGGTGCCGTGTCGGTGTCGGGGTCGGGGTGTCGGGTCAGGCTCGGGGTCGGGGTGTCGGGGTCGGGGTGTCGGGGTCGGGGTCGGGGTCGGGTTCTCGGGGTCGGGGTGTCGGGGGTGTCGTGTCGGGGGTCAGGGTGTCGTGTAGGTGTCGGGGTGCCGTGTCGGGGTCGGGGTGCTGTTTCGGGGTCGGGGCTTCGGGGTGTCTCCTCCTCCTCCTCCTCCTCCTCCTCTGCTTCTTCTTCTTCTTCTTCTTCTTCTTCCTCCTCCTCCTCCTCCTCCTCCTCCTCCTCCTCCTCCTCTTCTTCTTCTTCTTCTTCTTCTTCTTCTTCTTCTTCTTCTTCTTCTTCTTCTTCTTCTTCTCCTCCTCCTCCTTCTCCTCCTCCTCCTCCTCCTCCTCCTCCTCTTCTTCTTCTTCTTCTTCCCCCTTCTACTTAACCTAAACCTAAACTAACCTAAACTAAAAACCTAAACTAATTAAAACTAAACTATTTAAACTAATTAAACCTAAACTTAAACAGAAAAAAAAACAAAAAAACAAAAAAAAACAAAAAAAACAGAAAAAAGGGAGGAGGGGCTCACTGTGGGGGCGGCGATGGGTCGGGGAGGGGCCGGCGACGGAGGGCCGGGGCGGGGCGGTGGAGGAGGCGGGGCGGCGGGGGCCCGGCCGGCGGGGGCCGGGGCGGGGCGGTGGAGGAGGAGGGGCGGCGGGAGCCCGGCCGGCGGGGGGCCGGGGCGGCGGGGGGGATTGGGGGCGGGGGGCCGGGGCGGGGCGGTGGAGGAGGCGGCGAGGGCCGCGGGGCGGCGGGGGGCCGGGACGGCGAGGGGCCGTGGCGGCTGTGGGCCGGGTTGGCGGTGGGGCGCGGGGCGGCGGGGGGCCGGGGCGGGGGGGCGACGGGGCGGTGGGGCGGCGGGGAGCCGGGGCGGCGGGGCGACGGGGCGGCGGGGGCGACGGGGCGGCGGCGCGCGGCGGGCGGCGGCGGCGGCGGGGTGGGAGGAGAAGGGCGCGAGGACGAAGTGAGTAACGGGCGGGGGGTACGTGCCGTTAGTCAAGTGCCTTCTTTGCCGTCCGCCAGCCTTTGCCGTCCGCCAGCCTTTGCCGTCCGCCTTTTTGCCTCTTTGTCGTCTGCTAGCGGACGGCACAGAGGTGGGCCGTTATGATTTTTTCAAACGAGCGGGGGGTGGGGGCCACCACACTCTTTGCCGTCTGCCAGCGGACGGCAAAGATTCTTTGCCGTCCGCTGGCAGACGGCAAAGAGCTGGCAGATGGCAAAGAGCTTCTTTGCCGTCAGCCTTTTCTTTGCCGTCTGTTTATGTGTAGCTGATGGCAAAGTTCTTTAAATATACTACCTCTGTAAAAAAATATAAGAGCATTTAGATCACTACTTTACAGAGGGAATAGAAGATATCTTATCAATAGATCAGAAGAGTTTTTTGCATAAATAGATAAAGTATACATACTCACCAACTATTCATAGCACAACGACTTTCCGACTGTCTACTAAAACAACTTTTGCCTGGCTTAGTGAGGGAGGGGCGATGAGAACGCCGCGCCATAGGCTCGCTACAGTATTGTAGTCGTTGTTAGGTGGTCTATATATTTGAATGTAATTTTTATTATTTCTAATGATCGTTGTGCTACCATGATTAAAGAGAATAGATCCGAAGATTTCCAAACAAAAAGTATAAATACCCACCAAGCTCTTGACCATTAACGGTCAGATTTCAGCTTTGCTGGAAAGCATGTCCGAAGGAGCATCTCAATGTTTTTTTATAAAAGCATGTCCGAAGAAGCATTTTGGAGGAGGTCCAAGCATTTCGGAGTTAAGCGTCCCTTTTTTACGGGTAAATCAGAGTGCTTTATTCAGACAAAAGCATTCCCGGGACAATCTGCCAAAAGACTGGTTAGGAGGAAGCTAGGAGTTTCATCAAGCCAGCTCTCAGTCACATTCAACGTGCATGCATGTTTTGTACAAAGATGCGCTGGAAGGTTTGCTGATCTATTTACATGTTGAACATCAAAAAAGCTAAACAGATCACTAAGCTCTCCTATTTCTAATAGGATAGGAGCCACAATAGAACGAAAATTGTGGCGAGTGTTCCACGGTGTCACCAACTCCAGACAGTCAACTTCCATTATCACATGCATGAATCCTCAAAGAGTGGCAAAGAGGACTCCATCCCGCAGTGAATAAGCGGGTCCGAGATACACATAAAGGGTTTGCACCATGAGCCTAGCAATGCAGTGGACGAGCGAGCGACACCACCTGCACCACCACGCCGAGCTACAAGAGGGCTCCATCTATGGTGATCTTCACAACACCCGTGTCGGGTGGACGCCAGCCCAAACCTGGCAAAACTGAGGCTACCTTTCGTGGTAGATGAAGAAGGGCAATCGCCTCCTTCGTTGCTCAAATCGTAGATGTAGGGTCACGCCCCTCCTCCCCATGTTTAATTCGGTTGCAGGAATGCCAGATAGACCACATGATGGCTGTGATCTTAGCACGATCATCGTCAGTGAACCGAGAATCACATGTGATATCGCGCGCCCACGAGTCCAGATGGAGACGGGGTAGACAGATACCAAACCATGTGCACGCCTCCTGCCAGAAGCGTTTGCCATGTGAGCAGTGTATCAAATCATGTTTCAGAGCCTCATCCATAGCTAAACAGACTTTGCAGCGACCAATGTTTGCAATATGACAATGCTTGAGAGTGCTTTCATCCAGGAGAAAGCCACGAAGAATTCTCCACCAAAACGCTCTTACTTTCGGAATGACATTTAGTTTCCATAAGGCTTTCCACAACTGATGATCGTTCCCTGAGGTCCCGGTAGTCGTCCCTTCTTCTAGAGCAGAACGCTCTTTTTGAGTCACTAGAGCACGGTACGCCCTCTTCACAATCTAGTTGCCAGATTTATCAAACGCCCAAGCAAGGGAATCCTTGCCCCCTCCCTACCGAATGGATATGTTGAGAATAGCTTCGACATCTGGGGCAGCGAAAGAATTTCTAATCACATCGTGTCGCCAAGACCAGTTGTCTGAATCAATAAGATCAAACACTTTATCAATGTTTGTCTTTGGTGGCTTCAAGAGTGGGGACATAGAGATTGTCCCTGGGATCCACTTATCATTCCATACTGATATGGTACTGCCATCTCCCACTCACGAGATCAGCCCAATCCTTAGCCCCTCTTTTCCCGCAATGATCGCCTTCCATGTGGCCGAGGCCGACTTTGGGGAGGATGCTTGCATGAAACTAGTGTCGGGGAAATATCGGCCTTTCAAGATTGTTGCACAACGGGAGTTCGGATTTGTCAAAAGATGCCATCCATGCTTTCCCAACATTGCAAGGTTGAACTAGTGGAGGTCTCGGAAACCCATGCCACCATTGCACTTGGGTGTAGCTAACTCTTTCCATGACACACAATGCATAGATTTGTTGTCAAGAGAACTACTCCAGAAGTATTTTGCCATGGGAGAAGTCAAACTCTTGCACACCTTCTTTGTAAACAAAAAGGTGTTGGGGAACGTAGCAGAAATTCAAAATTTTCTACGCATCACCAAGATCAATCTATGGAGTTTACTAGCAACGAGAGGGAAGGAGTGCATCTACATACCCTTGTAGATCGCGAGCGGAAGCGTTCAAGTGAACGGGGTTGATGGAGTCGTACTCGTCGTGATCCAAATCACCAATGATCCTAGCGCCGAACGGACGGCACCTCCGCGTTCAACACACGTATGGAGCAGCGACGTATCCTCCTTCTTGATCCAGCAAGGGGGGAGGAGAGGTTGATGGAGATCCATCAGCACGACGGCGTGGTGGTGGAAGTAGCGGGATCCCGGCAGGGCTTCGCCAAGCGCAGGCGGGGAGGAAGAGGTGTCACGGGAGGGAGAGGGAGGCGCCAGGGCTTAGGTTTTTCTGCCCTCCCTTCCCCCCACTATATATAGGGCCAAGGGAGAGGGGGGGCAGCCTTGGCCCTTTCTCCAAGGAAGGGTGCGGCCAGAGAGGAGTCCATCCTCCCCAAGGCACCTAGGAGGTGCCTTCCCCCTTTAGGACTCTCCCTTTATCTTATCTCTTGGCGCATGGGCCTCTTGGGGCTGGTGCCCTTGGCCCATATAGGCCAAGGCGCACACCCCTACAGCCCATGTGCCCCCCCGGGGCTAGTGGACCCCCTTGGTGGACCCCCGGACCCCTTTCGGCACTCCCGGTACAATACCGATAATGCGCGAAACTTTTCCGGTGACCAAAACAAGACTTCCCATATATAAATCTTTACCTCCGGACCATTCCGGAACTCCTCGTGACGTCCGGGATCTCATCCGGGACTCCGAACAACTTTCGGGTTACCGCATACTAATATCTCTACAACCCTAGCGTCACCGAACCTTAAGTGTGTAGACTCTACGGGTTCGGGAGACACGCAGACATGACCGAGACGACTCTCCGGTCAATAACCAACAGCGGGATCTGGATACCCATGTTGGCTCCCACATGCTCCTCAATGATCTCATCGGATGAACCACGATGTCGAGGATTCAATCAATCCCGTATACAATTCCCTTTGTCTACCGGTATAGTACTTGCCCGAGATTCGATCTTCGGTATCCCGATACCTTGTTCAATCTCGTTACCGGCAAGTCTCTTTACTCGTTCCGTAACACATCATCCCGTGATCAACTCCTTGGTCACATTGTGCACATTATGATGATGTCCTACTGAGTGGGCCCAGAGATACCTCTCCGTTTACACGGAGTGACAAATCCCAGTCTCGATTCGTGCCAACCCAACAGACACTTTCGGAGATACCTGTAGTGCACCTTTATAGCCACCCAGTTACGTTGTGACGTTTGGTACACCCAAAGCATTCCTACGGTATCCGGGAGTTGCACAATCTCATGGTCTAAGGAAATGATACTTGACATTAGAAAAGCTCTTAGCAAACGAACTACACGATCTTGTGCTAGGCTTAGGATTGGGTCTTGTCCATCACATCATTCTCCTAATGATGTGATCCCGTTATCAACGACATCCAATGTCCATGGTCAGGAAACCGTAACCATCTATTGATCAACGAGCTAGTCAACTAGAGGCTTACTAGGGACATGGTGTTGTCTATGTATCCACACATGTATCTGAGTTTCCTATCAATACAATTCTAGCATGGATAATAAACGATTATCATGAACAAGGAAATATAATAATAACCAATTTATTATTGCCTCTAGGGAATATTTCCAACAGTCTCCCACTTGCACTAGAGTCAATAATCTAGTTCACATCACCATGTGATTAACACTCACAGGTTACATCACCATGTGACCAACATCCAAAGAGTTTACTAGAGTCAACAATCTAGTTCACATCACTATGTGATTAACACTCAATGAGCTCTGGTTTGATCATGTTATGCTTTTGAGAGAGGTTATTAGTCAACGGGTCTGAACCTTTCAGATCCGTGTGTGCTTTACGAATATCTATGTCATCTTGTGGATGCTACCACGCGCTACTTGGAGCCATTTCAAATAACTGCTCTACTATACGAATCCGGTTTACTACTCAGAGTCATCCGGATTAGTGTCAAAGTTCGCATCGACGTAACCCTTTACGACGAACTCCTTTTCACCTCCATAATCGAGAAAATTCCTTAGTCCACTAGATACTAAGGATAAGTTCGACCGCTGTCATGTGATCCATTCCCGGATCACTATTGTACCCCTTGACCAACTCATGGCAAGGCACACTTAATGTGCGGTACACAGCATAGCATACTGTAGAGCCTACGTCTAAAGCATAGGGGACGACCTTCGTCCTTTCTCTCTCTTCTGCTGTGGTCAGGTCTTGAGTCTTACTCAATACTCACACCTTGTAACACAGCCAAGAACTCCTTCTTTGCTGATCTATTTTGAACTCTTTCAAAATCATGTCAAGGTGTGCGTTCTTTGAAAGTATCATCAGGCGTCTTGATCTATCTCTATAGATCTTGATGCCCAATATGTAAGCAGCTTTATCCAGGTCTTCCTTTGAAAAACTCCTTTCAAACAACCCTTTATGCTTTCCAGAAATTTTACATCATTTCGGATCAACAATATGTCATTCACATATACTTATCAGAAATGTTCTAGCGCTCCCACTCACTTTATTGTAAATACAAGTTTCTAACAAACTTTGTATAAACCCAAAAACTTTGATCACTCCATCAAAGCGTATATTCTGACTCCGAGATGCTTGCTCTAGTCCATGGAAGGATCACTGGAGCTAGCAAACCTTTTAGCATCCTTAGGATCGACAAAACCTTTCTGATTGTATCACATACAACCTTTCCTTATGAAAACTGGTAAGGAAACTTTTTTTGGCATCCATCTGCCAGATTTCATAAATGTAGCTAATGCTAACATGATTCCGACGGACTTAAGCATCGCTACGGATGAGAAAATCTCATCGTAGTCAACTCCTTGAACTTGTGAAAATACTCTTTGCCACAAGTCGAGCTTCATAGACGGTAACATTACCGTCCATGTCCGTCTTCTTCTTAAAGATCCATTTATCTCAATGGCTTGCCGATCATCGGGCAAGTTCACCAAAGTCCATGCTTTGTTCTGATACATGGATCCTATCTCGGATTTCATGGCTTCTAACCATTTGTCGGAATATGGGCCCACCATCGCTTCTCCATAGCTCGTAGGTTCAGTATTGTCTAGCAACATGACTTCCAAGACAGGATTACGTACCACTCTGAAGTAGTACGCATCCTTATCGACCTACGAGGTTCGGTAGTGACTTGACCCGAAGTTTCATGATCACTATCATAAGCTTCCACTTCAATTGGTGTAGGTGCCACAGGAACAACTTCCTGTGCCCTGCTACATACTAGTTGAAGTTGTGGTTCAATAACCTCATCAAGTCTCCACCATCCTCCCACTCAATTCTTTCGAGAGAAACTTTTCCTCGAGAAAGGACTCGTTTCTAGAAGCAATTACTTTTGCTTCCAGATCTGAAATAGGAGGTATACCCAACTGTTTTGGGTATTCTATGAAGATGCATTTATCCGCTTTGGGTTCGAGCTTATCAGCCTGAAACTTTTCCACATAAGCGTCGCAGCCCCAAACTTTTAAGAAACGACAACTTAGGTTTCTCTAAACGGTGTCATCTCAACGGAATTGCGTGGTGCCCCTTTTAAAGTGAATGCGGTTGTCTCTAATGCCTAACCCATAAACGATAGTGGTAATTCGACAAGAGACATCATGGTATGCACCATATCCAATAGGGTGCAGTTATGATGTTCGGACACACCATCACACTGTGGTGTTCCAGGCGGTATTAATTGTGAAACACTTTCCACAATGTCTTAATTGTGTGCCAAACTCGTAACTCAGATACTCATCTCTATGATCATATCACAGACATTTTATCCTCTTGTCACGACGATCTTAAACTTCACTCTGAAATTACTTGAACCTTTCAATAATTCAGACTTGTGTTTCATCAAGTAAATACACTCAGCATCTACTCAAATCATCTGTGAAGTAAGAACATAACGAGATCCACTGCATGCCTCAGCACTCATTGGACTGCATACATCAAAATGTATTACTTCCAACAAGCTGCTCTCTTGTTCCATCTTACTGAAAATGAGGCCTTTCAGTCATCTTGCCCATGTGGTATGATTTGCATGTCTCAAGTGATTCAAAATCAAGTGAGTCCAAACGATCCATCTGCATGGAGTTTCTTCATACCAATAGACATGGTTCGCATGTCTCAATCTTTTCAAAAACGAGTGAGTCCAAAGATCCATCTACATGGAGCTTCTTCATGCGTTCTATACCAATATGACTCAAATGGCAGTGCCACAAGTATGTGGTACTATCATTACTATTTTATATCTTTTGGCACGAACATGTGTATCACTGCGATCGAGATTCATTTTAGGTGCAAGACCATTGAAGGTATTATTCAAATAAACAGAGTAACCATTATTCTCCTTAAATGAATAACCGTATTGCGATAAACATAATCCAATCATGCTCAACGCAAACACCAAATCTCGATGGTAGAGGGAGCATGCGATGCTTGATCACATCAACCTTGGAAACACTTCCAACACATATCGTCATCTCACCTTTAGCTAGTCTCCATTTATTCCGCAGCTTTTATTTCGAGTTACTAACACTTAGCAACTGAACCGGTATCTAATACCCTGGTGCTGCTAGGAGTACTAGTAAAGTACACATTCATATAATGTATATCCAATATACTTCTGTCGACCTTGCCTGCCTTCTCATCTACCAAGTATCTAGGGTAGTACTGCTTCAGTGACCGTTCCCCTCATTACAGAAGCACTTAGTCTCGGGTTTGGGTTTAACCTTGGGATTCTTCACTAGAGCAGCAAATGATTTGCTGTTTCATGAAGTATCCCTTTTTCCCTTGCCCTTCTTGAAACTAGTGGTTTTACTAACCATCAACAATTGATGCTCCTATTTGATTTCTACTTTCGCGGTGTCAAACATCGCGAATAGCTCCGATCATCATATCTATCCCTGATATGTTATAGTTCATCACGAAGCTCTAATAGCTTGGTGGCAGTGACTATGGAGAACCATCACTATCTCATCTGGAAGATTAACTCCCACTCGATTCAAGCGATTGTGGCACTCAGACAATCTGAGCACATGCTCAATGATTGAGCTTTTCTCCCTTAGTTTGCAGGCTTAAGAAACTTGTCAGAGGTCTCATACCTCTTGACGTGGGCACTAGTCTGAAATCCCAATTTCAGTCTTCGGAACATCTCACATGTTTCAAAACGTCTTTGGTGCCACAATTCTAAACCGTTAGCATTACGCACTGAACTATCACGTAGTCATCAAAACGTGTATGTCAGATGTCAGATATGATACTTGACATTAGAAAAGCTCTTAGCAAACGAACTACACGATCTTGTGCTAGGCTTAGGATTGGGTCTTGTCCATCACATCATTCTCCTAATGATGTGATCCCGTTATCAACGACATCCAATGTCCATGGTCAGGAAACCGTAACCATCTATTGATCAACGAGCTAGTCAACTAGAGGCTTACTAGGGACATGGTGTTGTCTATGTATCCACACATGTATCTGAGTTTCCTATCAATACAATTCTAGCATGGATAATAAACGATTATCATGAACAAGGAAATATAATAATAACCAATTTATTATTGCCTCTAGGGCATATTTCCAACAAAAGGTACTCATCGTGTAAGTAGGAATAGCTTGCACAACTGATTTCAAAAGTGTCTCACGTCCTACACAGGCTAGCAGTTTTTTGACCACCCCTGAATTTTTCCATGAGCTCTTTCACTGATGTGATCAAAAGTGCCGCTCGTAATCCACCCCACAGCTATGGGCAGCCCGAGATATTTCTCAGTGAATGCCTCCACCTGGATGTTTAGTGTCGCCATCAAGGCTTGCTTCACAAAATCAAGGGTGTTAGTTCTAAAGAAAATAGAACTTTTATCATGATTAACACGCTGACCTGAATCCTCCCCACAGATTCTTAACATCTCATTCAGCCTAAGAGCACTCTGTGTCTTTTGCATTGATGAAGATCAAGCTATCATTTGCAAATAGTAGGTGGGTGGCCCAAGGTGATCTCTAGCTGACTCTTAGACCTCTATCAATAGTATATCCATTGTAGAACTTCAACAACGAGGAAAAACCTTCCGCACAAAGCAAGAACAAATATGGCGAGATAGGATTACCTTTCCTGAGCCGCCTGGATGGGGTAAAAATTGGTAGAAGCTCACCATTTACTCAAACAAAGAAGCGACCTGATGATACACACTTCATAATCAATCTGACAAAAACCATACTGAACCCAAGCTTGGACAGTACAGCTTCAAGATAGTGCCACTCCACATGGTCGTAAGCCTTCATCATATATAATTTAACCGCACAAGAATATTTCCCCCCTTCTTTCTCCTCTTCATAGTGTGTACACTTTCATATGCAACTAATACATTGTTTGTGATGAGGTGGCCGGGAAGGAAAGCACTTTGTTCTTCGCTAATAAGAAACGGTTGAGATTTTAGTTACGTGTGCGATGCGAGGCATGCGGGTGATCCATACGAACTGTTTGCGATTAGACAGAACAACAGAAACGGGCAGCCATATCAATGTGTGTGCGATATACGGCATACAGTTCGCTCCGATGAATTGTTTGCTATTAGGGAATGCAACAGAAACGGTCAGCCATATCAAGGTGTGTGTGATATACGGCATACGGTTCACTCGGATGAACTGTTTTCAATTAGGGAAGAGAACAGAAATGGTTCAACTTAACAAGATGTGTGATATGCGGCATACAGTTCACATAGATGAAGTGTTTGCGATGAGCCAAAAAAACACAAACGATTCGTGTAAACAAGATATGTGTGATATGCAGAAAACAACCCACTCGGATGAACTGTTTGCGATGAGAAATTATAACACAGGCGGTTACTATAGTTAGTTCGTGTGCGATTATGTTCGTACAAAAAACTTTGAAAAATGCAAACTAGTTGCTTGCGGTGGCTAGGAATATCGCACATGATGCGTCTGCGAGTACTCGTGTGCGATGATTGGTAAGTTACACATACATTTCCTTATGTTAACACATGTGTGATAAATAACACGTGGCACCGCATACGGTATTATTCGGGTTGTATGTGTGCTCCACTTAGTCTTCCCGCGCTCCACGTGGGTGAATTATAAAATCCATGCATCTTCCCTCATCGGTTTCCTGCCACCAGCTAATAGCTTGCTACATATAACCCAGGTGGCAATGCACCGTTGCGACACTCTGCGCAGATCTAGTCCTCACCCATCTACCATTAGTTATTCCAAGCATGCCAGGCAACGACCAAAGCTTCAACGTCGACCCCTACATGTGTTACATCTTCGGCGAGGAGAACAAGCCAGAGCAGGTCGGGGAGCAAGAGCTTCATCGGCCGGTGCAGGCACCATGGCCCATCGGCAGCGATATCGGCATGACAGTTCTTGGGCGCATAATCGACATAATGCAGAGGAGGTGTGATGAGCAGTTTTCCATCCACCGTGCAAAAGATCTAGAGCTGCTTGACGGCATGATCGACGACCCACCCGAAGAGCCGCCGTCAACAGTGCTCATCGAGAGCCTGATGACCCGCAAGGAATGGGCAGAGGACCTCTGCGATTCAGTCAAGACACGGCCAGCCTGCGGCTTCATCATTGCAAGCGGCGGCCGTGTCAACCTCGATCCCGATGATGTGGTGGCCAGGCTCAAGCGCATCCTTGGCGGAGTTGACATCCCCGACGAAGTAGAACATCGCCAACGTGATATGTTGAGGATGCAGGTGATGGACGGAATTTGCTACTAGGCCAGAGACATGGAAATGGAGCGGTTCACGGAGATATCATGCGCGCGATTGCACGCTGTCAAGGTCTTCTGGAAGAGGCCCACCAGCCCCAAGAGCCTCCTAGAGCCAGCTGCTCCATAGGTCGAGGTGGGTCGGGACACTTGGAATGAACGGCCACAAGGGTGCTATGCGGATCATGGAGTCCGAGAAGACCATCATCGGAAGGTTGCCAGCTCAGCCTTTTAGCCTATATTTTATTATAATTGTATGCATATGTAGGTCGTGAGTGTTTTGGGCGTTGCCGCATGTGGCATTTTAAATTATCCTGAATATGTAAGACAAATATTAACCGTTGCTATTGTAAATTTGCCTCAACGGTGAGCAGAGCGCGCGCGGGCATGCCAGAGCGAAGCGCGCCGCGGCCGCCTCAATGGTGAGAAAAACGCGCGGACGGACGCGAGCAGAGCGCTTCTCGGCCGCCTCAACGAGGAGCAGAGCACGCCGCAGCCGCCTCAACGGCGAGCAACCACGTGGTCAACCTTATAGCACCCCGTGGGAGGTGCGACGGCGCATCCATCGGACACGATGGTGATATCTTGACCGTGTGTGATAGTGGGCAGATGATAATCCCCAAGTGCAGGGAATCATCGTAGCAATTTCCAAAGGTGGAAGTGATAAGTATGGAGTGTCGAACCCACAAGGAGCTAAAGGTAAGATCAATATTCTCTCAAGTCCTATCTGCCACTGATACGACTCTACGTATACCGAACGTTTGCTTCCAACTAGATACGAGAAATAAAACTACGTTGTGGGTATGAAGAGGATAACTTTGCATGATATCGGAGAGCTAAAATATAAAAGTAGGTGCTGCTATCATAAAGTTAGAATATATTACTAAATATTATAAATAGCGAGTGTGGAATAATGATGGATCGGTGTGTGGAATTATCCTAGGCAATTGTTAACAAGACCGGTAGTCGTCATTGCAATTTCATATGAGGGAGAGGCATAAGCTAACATACTTTCTCTTCTTGGATCATATCACTTATGATTGGAACTCTAGCAAGCATCCGCAACTACTAAAGATCATTAAGGTAAAACCCAACCATAGCATTAAAGTATCAAGTCCTCTTTACTCCCATACGCCATGTCCCACTTATCCGTGTTTGTGTTTCAATCACTCATGCAACGCAGACAATAAGTGAACCATGGACATATTGCAACACCCTACAGCGGGAATCCCTCATGCTTGCGACACGGAGGGCACCATAGGACAATATCAAAGTAAAACATACAACTCATACCAATCTAGATCACCAATCAACCCAAAGACAAAGGATATCTACTCAAAACATCATAGGATGGCAACACATCATTGGATCATAATATGTGGCATAAAGCACCATGTTCAAGTAGGGATTACAGCGGGGTGCGGGAGAGTGGACCGCGTAAAAGAGATGAGGGTGGTGATGATGATGGTGATGTTGATGAAGACGATCACCGCGGTGATGATTCCCCTCCCGATGGCACTCCGGCGCCACCGAGAGAGAGGAGGAGAGGTTCTCCCCCTTGTGCTTCCTCCTCCATGGCCTCCCCCCTGGATGGGGAGAGGTTCTCCCTCTGGTCCTTGGCCTTCATGGCGATGATGGCCCCTCCGAGATACTCCTCCATGGCCTCCGGTGATGATGGCCCCCTCCGGCAGGGTGCCAGAGAGGGCCTAGATTGATTTCTCGTGGCTACAGAGGCTTGTGGCCGCGGAACTTCCGATCTAGGTTATTTCCCGAAGGTTTCTGTATTTATAGGAAGAGTTGGCGTTGATTTCACGTCAGGGGGGCCCTCGGGGAGTCCACGAGGCAGGGGGCGCGCCCCCTACCCTCGTGGGGCCCACGGGACTCCCCTCCGGTAGATTTTTGTTCCAGTATTTTTCATATTTTCCAGAAAAAATCTCCGTTGACTTTCAGTGCGTTCCGAGAACTTTTATTTCTGCACAAAAACAACACCACGGTAGTTCTGCTAAAAACAGCGTCAGTCCGGGTTAGTTCTAATCAAATCATACCAAAATCATATAAAACTATTGTAAACATGGCATGAATACTTCATAAATTATAGATACGTTGGAGACGTATCAGCAGACACGTACACATACATCCGAGAACGCGGGCCCATGTTGCGGGCTTCCGATGCGTGGCATACGGTTGATCCATAAGAACTGTTTGCGATGAGCCAGAACAACAGAAACGAGCTTTGTAGGCCCAGGACCAAGAATAAATTTTGCCCTTGTTTCTCGTCACATTGCAGATTACAACGCAATAAGTAAATATTTTCACACCGATCAAACTAATATGTGTTCACACCGATCAAACTAATATGTGTTCACACTTAGCATCGGGCTATAAAAACTACCCACTCGAAAATTACTTCACAGTTCCTCTCCTCATCACCCACAAAACTAGTCTTTCCTATCAAGTCATTCTGCCATGACCGGTAGGAGGAGTTTCGGGTGGACATATAACTAGGCAGCAAAGACCAAGACCACGGAAGCACTAGCTCGGTCCCACCGCCAAGCGGCAGCCGCAACAGAGATGTCCCGGCGCGCCGTAGAGCCCTCGAACGAGCTCTCACGGGCACGCGAGGGCTCTCACAAGTGCACTCTCCGCGTCGGCGATCGCGATGATCTGGCATTGCTGAAGTCCTTGGCCGGCGACGATGACATTCTCGCTGGCCTCATTAAGCAGCAGGAGCTGGTCGATGGCTTGATGAAGCTGCTCGAGATCAGCGATGCCTCGGATGAGAAGGCGACCGGCCTCATCAAGCAACTCATGGGTGACAATACGAAGCTCCTCAAGGCACTCGCTGAGAAGGAGGAGGAGGCCATCGGCTGGAAGATGCTGCATGAGCAGAGTAGTGCCTCGGGGATAACGCTGATAGCGGTCGTTGAGGAACTAATGGATGACTTGAGGAAGCTCCGGATCAAGCGCGTGCAGGAGGTGGAGGAATTCGTGGCTGCTTTCAAGCAAAGTCGTGAGGAATTGAAGAAGGAGTTGGAGGATGTCGTCTCCCGGCGATCCATCGAGGAGTAGAGATAGTAGCGACCCAGATCGTTGTCTGCGATTTCCTTCTTCTCTTGCCCCCATGTCTTCCGGGCTTTGCCGCATGTGGCATTTTAAATTATCTGGAATATGTAAAACAATTATTATCCGCGCCATTGTAAATTTATCGTCGTATTATCCGTTGCCGTTTTATTTGTCGTCGTATTATCTGTTGCCCTATGTGGCATTTTAAATTAGGCCGGAATACGAGTTGAAAACATGAACAAAGCAAATGCTAACATTGAGCGAGGCCATGGGATCACAAGCAAATACCCTCCGTCCAAGTGCTTTAATTAACAATGTGTTAAACAGCGGCTCGGCCTTCATTAATGGAAAAGTTGTGAGCGAGGCGAGCGGCTGGTGGATGGACGCCAAAGAGCTTGCTTCCCGGTGAGCATGGGCGGCCTTGCTGCTCGCACGTGTTCCGTCGAGCCTGCGCGGTGGACTGCTCGCACGCGTTCCATTGAGCCTACACGGTGGACTTCTCGCGCTCGTCCCGTCTAATCAAACAGCTGCATGCACACCACCGAGTATGGTTAAATTTTGGCACAAAATACAAAGATGACCTATGAACGAGGACGGAGGTAGTACTACTACTATCCCATAAGAAAAGAGGGACGCGTGGCCGCACTTAAATGGTTACAGGAACACACAGTTCATATAATACAACCGCTTGCGATATTAATGCGTCAGCTATCTGTTTCAAAAGGACTTCGTTGGCTATTAATGTGTGCGCCTTGTCTCAAATTGGATGTTTTTTTACCACGACATATATGTGCCATGACATGAAACCATGCCAAGTTTCATGTTTTTTGGGTGATTTTTCAATTTACTGGGATTTAAAAACCGAGATTCTCAATGTTTCAGGATGACGAGAAGTTTGTAATTCATTCTCATTCCTTCAATGAGACCTAAACATGCACCCAATGACACATGTACGGTTTTCCACCCATTTTGCTTCGCTGGAGCATGTGCTTGTAGTTGAAATTTGAATTATGGACTACATTAAATGTCTAGAAAATTCAATTAATATATAAAATGGCCAAACGAACTCTGAACAGTTTCAAATTTCAGCACGACACTCCAGTTATTCTATGTTGCCAGTACAAAAAAAGTTCAAGGCGAGAAGAGGCAGCGATTATCGTTTCACCCACAAGAGGGGCATGTTTCCCTACCAGAACCACGAGGGTTGCGAGAAGCTTCAGTTTGTAAGAGGCTTGTAATATAGCTTGGCCCAAATTGAACTATTATTTTACCACGACATATATGTGCCATGTAGTGACACCATGCCAAGTTTCATGATTTCCTCGTGAGTTTTGGATTTACAGAGATTTAAAAACCAAGATTCACAATGTTTGTGGCCAAGTCAGGACGCCGAGACAGTTGAATTCATTCACATTCCTTCCATGGGGCCTAAACATGCACCCCAAGGACACATTTACGTTTGTTCTAGCCATTTTGATGCACTAGAGCATGTATTTGTAGTTCGGATTTGATTTATGGACATTAAATGCCTAGGAACTCAATTAATGAATAAAAAAGGTCAAGCGAACCCTGAATAATTTCAAAGTTCAGCGTGAATCTCCCGTTGTTCCATGTTGTGTGTAGAAGAACATACAAGGCTGGAAGAGGGAGTGATTATCGTTTCGCCCACAAGGGGACACGTTTCCTTATCGAAACCATGAAGGTTCTTGTCGTGGAATTTTCACGGCAGATGTCCTTAGTGTGAGGACTTAGTCGTGAGGTCAACGCATCTATGCGGTAGCTTGAGAGGGGTTGATCGAGACGAGAGACGCAACACGCAAGACAAGAATTTAGACAGCTTCGGACCCCGGGAAACATCATCCGGTAATAGCCCTACATGCTATTTGTGGCTAGGTCTCATTATGATCATGAGAGAGTCACCGTTAAGCCGGCTCTTTGTGTCTATCCCTAGAGATTGTTTCTTGCTTGTCCCTCTTGGGGTGCCCTGCCCCTCCTTATATAAGTTGAAGGGGCAGGTTACATGACTAGTCCTAGTAGGATTAGGATTACTCTATTACAAGTGGAGTCCTAGTCTTGCTTCCTTTGTGAGGGAATATTCCTTATGCTTTCATCTTAAGCCGGCCCACCATAACATGAGCCGGCCTTCTGGGCCTTGGGCCTAGTCCTCTATATGACCCGCCATCGGGGCCATTAGTGAATCGCCGGGCTCGTGAGTTTGTCAGACCAGTGAGTCGCCAAGTGTGAGCCGGGTCTCTGGTGAGCTGCCAAATCCGGCCGGGTCATATTTCCGGCCGGGTCATACCGCGGGGTATATCCCCGACAATAGCCCCCAGTTTAACTTGGATTTATCCAAGTTAAACTGATCCTGCAACATAAACACAAAAACAAATTTGACAGGTTGTGCTCCTGGTTAAATATTCTTGTAAGCTGGCACCTGATCATCCTTAAGTCTCCTGGATGCGTGTTCATGATCTCATAGAAAATCTCCTTTAGTAGATGTGTTCAAACATTACCAATGCAAAAAATCCGGGTACTTCTTCTGAAAAATCCGGGTCAATAGGCCAGCTTCATAATCAATTTGCTGACATTGGTTTCTTGTAGAGAAATATTATAAGAAATAATCCATTTGAGTCGGTTTCCAAAGCTCCGGCTTAATAAACATATTGGACTCAAGATTCATCTGGTGATCCACCGGTTTAAGGATATAGAGGCTGGCGAGTTATAATTGCCAAAACTGCTGGCTTGTAAATATTGACAGCACCGGGTTATAATTGTCGCTAACATCAAACTTGAAAATGTACCTCCATTATATTCATATCACTTGTAGCCCCCAAGTGCCGGGTCATTATGAAATAATGAGCAGGGACTTTGTAAATATGATCATGTAGACTTGAGCAGCAACGTGTAGGCCCCAAGGGCCGGCTCAGTAAGATAATACTGAGCTGGGACTTTGTATATAATTCATTGAGAATAACATCATATGATGTAATCTCCACCATGCGGCTTGAACCCACGTCCATAAGGTTAAGAGCTTTGTACTCTACCAACTGAGTAGTGCATCTTTCAATATAATGGTGTGTGAGGCACACCGAAAGACATTCCGCCCATCCACCCGGAGCTGCTCCCATGCCTCCCATGAGAGACGCAAAACTCATGCCTCCCATGCCGGCCATGCCGCCCGGTGAAGGAAATATGCCCTAGAGGCAATAATAAAGTTATTATTTATTTCCTTATATCATGATAATGTTTATTATTCATGCTAGAATTGTATTAACCGGAAACATGATACATATGTGAATACATAGACAAACAGAGTGTCACTAGTATGCCTCTACTTGACTAGCTCGTTGATCAAAGATGGTTATGTTTCCTAGCCATAGACATGAGTTGTCATTTGATTAACGGGATCACATCATTAGGAGAATGATGTGATTGACTTGACCCATTCCGTTAGCTTAGCACTTGATCGTTTAGTATTCTTCTATTACTTTCTTCATGACTTATACATGTTCCTATGACTATGAGATTATGCAACTCCCGTTTACCGGAGGAATACTTTGTGTGCTACCAAACGTCACAACGTAACTGGGTGATTATAAAGGTGCTCTACAGGTGTCTCCGAAGGTACTTGTTGGGTTGGCGTATTTCGAGATTAGGATTTGTCACTCCGATTGTCGGAGAGGTATCTCTGGGCCCACTCAGTAATGCACATCACTATAAGCCTTGCAAGCATTGCAACTAATAAGTTAGTTGCGGAATGATGTATTATGAAACGAGTAAAGAGACTTGCCGGTAACGAGATTGAACAAGGTATTGAGATACCGACGATCGAATCTCGGGCAAGTAACATACCGATGACAAAGGGAACAACGTATGTTGTTATGCGGTTTGACCGATAAAGATCTTCGTAGAATATGTGGGAGCCAATATGAGCATTCAGGTTCCGCTATTGGTTATTGACCGGAGAAGTGTCTCGGTCATGTCTACATAGTTCTCGAACCCGTAGGGTCCGCACGCTTAAAGTTCGGTGAGGATTTATATTATGAGTTATGTGTTTTGATGTACCGAAGGTAGTTCGGAGTCCCGGATGAGATCGGGGACATGACGAGGAGTCTCGAAATTCTCAAGACGTAAAGATCGATATATTGGACGACTATATTCGGACATCGGAAAGGTTCCGAGTGATTCGGGTATTTTCGGAGTACCGGGGAGTTATTGGAATTCACCGGGAGAAGTATTGGGCCTTATTGGGCCATACGGGAATAGAGGAGAGAGGCCAAAAGGAAGGAGGCGCGCGCCCCCCTCTGGTCCGAATTGGACAAGGGGTGCAGCCCCCTTTTCCTTCTCCCTCTCCCCCTCTTTCCTTCTCTCCTACTCCGGAAAGGAAAGGGGAATCCTACTAGGACTTGGGAGTCCTAGTAGGACTCCCCACACTTGGCGCGCCCCCTCTAGGGCCGGCCTCTCCCTCCCTCCTTTATATACGGGGGCAAGGGGCACCCCATGGATACACAAGTTGATCTATTGATCTCTCCCAGCCGTGTGCGGTGCCCCCCTCCACCATATTCCACCTCGGTCATATTGTAGCGGTGCTTAGGCGAAGCCCTGCGTCGGTAGCAACATCATCACCGTCATCACGCCGTCGTGCTGATGGAACTCTCCCGTGAAGCTCTGCTGGATCGGAGTTTGCGGGACGTCATCGAGTTGAACGTGTGCTGAACTCGGAGGTGCCGTAAGTTTGGTACTTGGATCGGTCGGATCGTGAAGACGTACGACTACATCAACCGCGTTGTGCTAACGCTTCCGCTTTCGGTCTACGAGGGTACGTGGACACACTCTCCCCTCTCGTTGCTATGCATCACCATGATCCTGTGTGTGCGTAGGAAATTCTTGAAATTACTATGTTCCCCAACAGTGGCATTCGAGCCTGGTTTTATGCGTAGATGTTATATGCACGAGTAGAACACAAGTGAGTTGTGGGCAATACAAGTCATACTGCTTACCAGCATGTCATACTTTGGTTCGGCGGTATTGTTGGATGAAGCGGCCCGGACCGACATTACGCGTACACTTACGCGAGACTGGTTCTACCGATGTGCTTTGCACACAGGTGGCTGGCGGGTGTCAGTTTCTCCAACTTCAGTTGAACCGAGTGTGGCTACGCCCGGTCCCTGAGAAGGTTAAAACAACACCAACTTGACAAACTATCGTTGTGGTTTTGATGCGTAGGTAAGAACGGTTCTTGCTCAGCCCGTAGCAGTCATGTAAAACTTGCAACAACAAAGTAGAGGACGTCTAACTTGTTTTTGCAGGGCATGTTGTGATGTGATATGGTCAAGGCATGATGCTATATTTTATTGTATGAGATGATCATGTTTTTTAACCGAGTTATCGGCAACTGGCAGGAGCCATATGGTTGTCTCTTTATTGTATGCAATGCAATCGCCCTGTAATTGCTTTACTTTATCACTAAGCGGTAGCGATAGTCGTAGAACCAATAGTTGGCGAGACGACAACGATGCTACGATGGAGATCAAGGTGTCGCGCCGGTGACGATGGTGATCATGACGGTGCTTCGGAGATGGAGATCACAAGCACAAGATGATGATGGCCATATCATATCACTTATATTAAATGCATGTGATGTTTATCTTTTATGCATCTTATTTTGCTTAGATCGACCGTAGCATTATAAGATGATCTCTCACTAAATTTCAAGGTATAAGTGTTCTCCCTGAGTATGCACCATTGCGAAAGTTCTTCGTGCTGAGACACCACGTGATGATCGGGTGTGATAGGCTCTACGTTCAAATACAACGGGTGCAAAATAGTTGCACACGCGGAATACTCAGGTTAAACTTGACGAGCCTAGCATATGCAGATATGGCCTCGGAACACTAAGATCGAAAGATCGAGCATGAATCATATAGTAGATATGATCAACATAGTGATGTTCACCATTGATACTACTCCATCTCACGTGATGATCGGACATGGTTTAGTTGATATGGATCACGTGATCACTTAGAGGATTGGAGGGATGTCTATCTAAGTGGGAGTTCTTAAGTAATATGATTAACTGAACTTAAATTTATCATGAACTTAGTACCTGATAGTATTTTGCTTGTCTATGTTGCCGTAGATAGATGGCCCGTGCTGTTGTTCTGTTGAATTTTAATGCGTTCCTTGAGAAAGCAAAGTTGAAAGATGTTAGTAGCAATGATGCGGATTAGATCCGTGATCTGAGGATTATCATCATTGCTGCACAGAAGAATTATGTCCTTGATGCACCGCTAGGTGACAGACCTATTGCAGGAGCATATGCAGACGTTATGAATGTTTGGCTAGCTCAATATGATGACTACTTGATAGTTTAGTGCACCATGCGTAACGGCTTAGAATCGGGACTTCAAAGACGTTTTGAACGTCATGGACCATATGAGATGTTTCAGGAGTTGAAGTTAATATTTCAAGCAAATACCCGAGTTGAGAGATATGAAGTCTCCAACAAGTTCTATAGCTAAAAGATGGAGGAGAATTGCTCAACTAGTGAGCATGTGCTCAGATTGTCTGGGTACTACAATCGCTTGAATCAAGTGGGAGTTAATCTTCCAAATAAGATAGTGTCGGGGATATACCACGCGGTATGACCCGGCCGGAAGTATGACCCGGCCGGACTTGGCGGCTCACAGAGACCCGGCGAGTATTTGGTGACTTACTGATAACCCCAACGGCGGGTTAGATGGATGACAAGGCCCAAGGCCCAGATGTCACGACCGGATTTTTGGGATATAAATTCCCAAAAAAACGGCCTGTGCGCTCATCAGCCCCAGGATTACTGTTAGCTGATGAGGTACCAACTTGATACAAAAATTCCAAGCAAGAACAAAAAAAATACGTAGTACAAGACCATTTAGGCCTAGGAGTACAACATTTGGTTTGCTAGTGGCTGATGGCGGAAGCGGTTGGGTACATCTGCGTCTATGGACTCCATTTCCCACAGGAACAGCTGACCAGGATAACTCCTATCTTCGCGAGGCTGCACACGTCAACACGTAGGTTCCGAGGTTGTCACCGCGATGCTTATCTCCAAGCAAGGAATCTGGCCAAGACAATAGCCAGGGACAAGCCAGTGAGTACGTTTGAATGTACTCGCAAACATTAAGAACCCGGGTATAATAAATCAAAAACATGCTCTGGATTATTATGTGATCACACGTCTGTCACGAAAAGGTACGAAAACCATGATGCACACATGTGGTTAAAAATAATTTAAAGTAAAATACTGGGTGCCAAGCGAGTGTCTGAAAGACTCCTCGAGCGGAAAATGCGGAATAATAATACAGGTGCCAAACGAGTGTCTGAATGACTCCTCGAGCGGAAAATGCGGAATAATAATACAGGTGCCAAACGAGTGTCTGAATGACTCCTCGAGCGGAAAATGCGGAATAATAATATAGGTGCCAAACGAGTGTCTGAATGACTCCTCGAGCGGAAAATGCAGAAATAATGATGCCGCAGTCGGGCGTCTGAGCGACACCACATAAAGGGCTTATAAAAGATAAAAGAACAACAGGCATGCCGCAGTCGGGCGTCTGAGCGACACCACAGAAGGGGCTTATAAGAAAATAATCACAGCGAATATCCAGGAGGTAGAACCATCCCAGGGATACTCAATCATATACATGAAATAAAAGGTTAGCCCAAAATAATAAAGATCATAATCCATAGGGGCCACAATCATAAATAATATTTAGTACAGTCGTTTCTCCATCTGAAGACCGATAATATAGCCAAGTCGTAACTCCATCCGAATACCGTTACTGAGCCCTAGTCAAATCGTTCTCCATCCGAATACCGTTACCAGATTTCTATTCAGACAGTGGTTCTTACTTAAGAACATGACTATCCAACGGGGTATATCCTCTGCAGAGGGAGTACCATTTTCCACGAGTAACGGGATTACTCGGTCCCTCTGGACTAATTCCGTCTACGGTCTTTTGATCGAAAACACGCCTGACCTGCACACACCATCTTAACTCACCAGTGTCTGGAATCACCCACGACACCTGCCAAGCAAAACTCTAAGTGGGGAGGCTACAACCTCGACGTAGCATGGGATCACAAAATTTATACCGCGCGCAAACTGGGGAAGCTATCCCCTTCGGCTACAACCGAAACACCCATGCCCCCGGACCGGATGACAGGCTTTAATCCGTGGCCACGGGACCTTCATCACGGCCTCTCTGTACGGTGTGTGCTTTGGAAAGGGGTTGACAACCTACTGAACCATACCCTGTCCCCTGCAGGGACAAGTGGTGGTACCAACAAAAGGAAGCTATCGGTCAAGACTCGGTCTACAACCGACTCAGGTGGTCCAAGAATCCACCAACCATATTACCACTAATGAAATAAATCACCGTTCCTTGAGCCTCACCATGCTATGCCGGGCATACTCGTCTTGACGAGGGATTAGGGACAAGCTCGCGTCTACCCAAGACCACGAATTTCCCGGCTTCCTACCGGTGTGCAAGAGAAGCTCACGAGGATGATCCAAATCATTAGGGTATCCTTTGCTGACCACAAAACAACTCCAAAGTGTACTCATGCACGAGACCATATCGGTACATAAACTACCACATACTCCAAGTCACAAGGTGTTGTGATCGCATCAAAACACCTCATCAAAATATTATGCCAGAGTTCAGAAATGCTTGCCTTCAAGAGTATGCAAGGGATGCACTTATTGGAAGCTTTCCTTTTCCTCCAAAAATCCTATTTTGCAAAACACACAAATACAAATATTTCAAACACAGTACCAAAACCTGTCTCAAATATTTTTTAAAAAATCTTAAAATAAACTAGATGAAATTTGAGAGAGGTAGGAAAAAGAATCAACTCATTTGGAGATTTATTTTTAAAGTTATAGCCAGTCAAAGTTTGGTCAACTCTATTTTTAAATAAAACCAGAAAAAGGAAAATGCTTCGAGGGAAAATACGCTTTCGCAGCAGAGAAACGTACGCGGGGTTTTGCGCCTTCACTTAAACAGAGAGAGGGCGGACGTGCGAGTTGCTGACAGTGGGTCCAGAGGGCCCACTGGTCAGGTTTGACTGGTCTCCCTCTCCCTCCTTTCTCTGTGCCCGAACGGTGGCGAGGCTCCGGCGGGCGCCGGCGACGAATGGCGGCTCCTCGAGGGCATCCAAGGGCGGGGATGGAACGGCAAGATCGAGGCGTTCCTCGGGGTGGTCGCTGGGTCGGTGGAGGTGGAAGGAGTCGCCGGCGGCGAGCTCCGCGGCGGAGAGAAGCTACGGTGGTGAAGTGCTTTTTGTGCTCCGGTGGTCTCTGATCAAAGATGAGTAGCTGGGCAGCTCCGCAAGGACCAGAGGGAGCGACTGGTGGTGCTGGTTGGGCGAGAGGGTGGCCGGTTGCGACGAATCGCACCGGAGCTTGGCGGCGGCCGGGCTGGCCGGAGTTGAGGGAGACGGCCACTACAGGTCGATTCACTACGCGGGAAGCTCTACGAGGAGTGTCTGAAGTCGTCTGAATGCTTGGCGAAGCTCGGGGGCCCTTTATATAGGCGCTCGAGGTCGGACCGTGGTGGTAGAAGATAGGATCGCCGGCGACAGCCGTTGCTGTAGTTGCAGGGCATCGTGGCGGCGACGAACGCGTCCCGACGAGCGGGAGGATAAGCACGGCCTGTGCTCCGGGGCAGCTGGCGCGCGCTGGTGGTTTGGGCGGCGCCGTCCGCGGCGGAATCCGCTGCCGACGCCGGCGTGCCGCCAAGGGCGCGGCCAGCGGCTCAGCAGGGCGACAGAGCTACCGTGGAGCAGGGGGCGGCTAGTGCGCGGCTCAGCGATGCAGAGGGGGCCAGGGTCGGGTCGCGTCGAGTGCGGCGTGTCGGCGTAGTGCGCGCGCGTGCAAAACGTGCGCTCTGGGCGCGCCCAGAGCACGCACGACACCTGTTCGACGAAATGCCAGCGCGCTATAGAGCTCGAGGGTGGAGCTGGCACTGCACAGGATGGAAGTAGGGGTAGCAAAGCACTCAGTGGACAAGGTGGGTAGGTCAGGGGTTCAAGTCCACAATGCAAACCAGAGAGCTTGCCAAAAGTGGCTGTGCACACCAGGTGTTTGACAGAATGCCAGATGCACTTAGGCAACTCTTGGAGTGGCCAAAATCTCCAGACCAGTGTCTCTTTAGGTGCAGGAGATGGTGGTAAGGTTAGTTTGGCAAAAACAGAAAGTTGATAGTGCAAGATTTTTAGAAAACCAGTTTTGGACAGAAAATAGAAAGGTTTAGAGCATGCACTTCAAAACCTCCAATGAGCCCAATCTCCTGGACTTAAGAGTTTGGTAGGGAGGGCTGCAAGTAGGAAAAAGCTCAGGGTTACTAGAGTAAGGAAAAATAAGGTTGCAGTACAAATCACCAATTGGACCAGAATGCAAAAGAGGCTGGTCCACTCAAATTTTTCAAAGAACATCACTGGGTTTTTGCTTGAAGGTGAATTGTATACATCCATTGACATCTCCAAACACTTGGAAGAATTTTTTGAAGAATATTTAAATGGGTTGCAGTGCAAAAGTGCCTACTAGACCAGATTGGAAAAGTTGGTGTAGAGCTCAAAATCTCCAATGGTCAAGAGGTATTTTTGCACAAAAGTGATGTGGAACCATCACATGACCTCCCCAAATTTTGGTGGAATTTTTAGAAGCATTTATCAAATGGTTGCAGTGCAAAAAGGAGCTCCAAATTTAAGAAAGATCACTTTAAAAGAATTAAAACTTATGAAAAATAATTATGCAAATAAATCCACTGATAAAGGATTGATTTTATAAAGAGGGCACACAAGTCAAAGATACACTTTGAAGGTTTTTTCCCACAAGAAGGCATAAATCCAAAATCACAAAAGGGTAAAGCTTGACAATTGGAAAAGTTTTATTTCCTGGCAAATTTTTAATAAATAAAAATAAGGCCAAAATTTTGGGGTGTCACACCAGAAGACCGGTTCATGTGATGGTGGGCCGGCTTAAGAAGAAAGGGATGACGAATATTTCCTTTACGAGGAAGCAAGACCCGGACTTGTATTCAACTTGTAAGAAAAGATAGACTAGTCCTACTAGGACTCCACATGTAACCCGCCTCTCTAACTTATATAAGGAGGGGCAGGGCTCCCCAAGAGGGACAGGCAATAAGCAATAATCTCTAAGCCTAGACACAACTAAAGAGGAGAGCCGGCTTATGCGGCGACTCCCTGATGATCATAATGAGACCTAGCCATAAACATCATGTAGGGTTATTACCGGATGATGTTTCCCGGGGCCCGAAGCTGTCTAAATCCTTGTCTTATGTTGCGTCTCTCGATTCCGCCCAACCCCTCTCAAGCTACCACATAGATGCGTTGGCCTCACGACTAAGTCCTCACACTAAGGACATCTGCCGTGACAATTCCATGACAGTTGGCGCCCACCGTGGGGCCTACGCACGGTGGTATTGAGTTCTTGGAGGGAGCTTTTCTGGGGTTCGAGAAGATTGCAATTGGTCACGTGACAAAAAGCGGGCGCGGAAGGATCTACATCAACTTCGGATTTAGATTAAAAAAGTTTCAGCGTCCGCGTAAAACAGATCAGAGGGAAAAGTTTCTTTGACAGCGGCGTACATCAGATATGGGTGATCCATCGTATGGTTTCCGACTCGCGGGAGTTCGTGAGAAATCTCGCAAAGCGATAAATCCCAACGCACTTTCCACATCAGTGCCGCCGCACTCAGCCAAGCTGCAAAAGTTCAGCGTATGATACATCAATCATCGTTCTACGTGCCAAGACAAATTCCTGCGGTCAACACATCAAATCATGGGTCAAATCTGCTGTATATTATGTGAAGAGCACAAGCTGCCGGAGTTGCAGATGCAAGAAGTCCGAGTCGTCAACACGGTCGGCACGGAGTTAAAATCAGATTCGTCCTCCGCATACCCAAAAAATATACAAGTCCAAGACTGACCAAATACATCAATGGGGACGGGACGGGAGTATTTCATCCCAATGGACAGGTTCCTTTGCCCAGTGCTTGCACGTTTTGGTCAAAGGGTCAACGGCTTCAACGATTTAGAAAGAGAAGAAGAGAAGGAAAATAATGTCGAGGGCTGCCTCTGATCTGTCTCCTACTGCTAGACGTCTCTCCAGCGGCTGCCCATCTCCGCTGCCGTCGCGCTCGACTACACTGAGCTGTTGTCGCATCCGTTTGTAAGCCGGCTTCTGCCGTCTCTACCTCAGTCGTTTCCAAGGCGCTCCTGACGCAGAGTACCAGCAGCCAAGAAAGCAAGTCAGGACTCCTGACTCAAAAGGAAAGGAGAAGGAGATTTAATATTTCATCTACGACGCGACACACAGAGGCTGCAGGCGTTTTGGGTGCTCCACTCACGAGGCCGGGGGTTTGTACGTTGTTGTTAAAGAACAGTGCGTACACACGCTGGCACTTCAATCAGGTCCTCCATGAGAGATTAAGACAAGAGGAGAAGGTTACATGGAGACATCAGACATTTGATATGTTTTGATCCCAGTATCCACGTTCATCCGACAAATAAATATCAGGTGCTATCTTATCTATCTATTTTTAGTGCATATTGTTTTTTATTGAAAAACAATCACTCTGGTCTGTGATATTTTTAGGCAGGACGACTATTAAAAGAAAAAAGGGTGGTGTTATGTCGCGGATGCACGTTCGGCGGTGCTGCATGGCTTCATGGGCACGCGTACCGCGGTCCGGTTTACATCAAACGCGCCAGCTGACTCGCTCGTCCGCACCGCCTTACAACACCACGGACGACTCGCCTGTCCGCCCTCGCGTCCGGTTCACGTGTCCGCGCCAGCTTACAACGCCGTGGCCGACTCGCTGTCCGTGCCGGCTTACAACGCCACGGTCGACTCACCCGTCTGTGCCGGTATACCACGCCGTGGCCGGTTCACCCGTGAGCGACTTCAACTTCACCTAGCAATCATCAATTTCATGGCGGATTATTTCCGGCCTGGCACATCAAGTGATATCCATCTAAAATATATTTTATTGATACATATTATTTTTTATCAAAGAGCAGTTTATCTTTGTCTTGGTCTGCAATATTGTTGATGCAGGACGATTGTTCACTACATCAAAACGATGTGGTTAACTCGCCCATCCGCACCGGCTTAGAACGCCACGGCCGGCTCATGTGTCTGTGCCGCCTCTGATGCAACGGTCGTCTTTACCATCCATTTCTCGTGGCCTGGTCTATATCAACATACCGGGCCACACCCGTCTGTGTGAGCTGATTATTGAGTATGAGCAAGTCACTGCTTGGGAAGCCCGGTTTTTCTTCCAACAAAATGGGAGGCAAATTATCATGTATTATCAGCCGCCGTCTGCACTGGATGGTTCAAATGGGCAGGCGCACAAGTCGCCGTCACTACAGTTTGGTTAACTTCAAACAGCCAGTTGGAAGGGACCATTGGCCGAGTTGCTGACACGGCTCATACAGGATCATTTATAACCCGTCGCAGTCACCTCAACCTTCTGTGGATTCACATCGCGCTATCAACACCAATGATATACACCTTATGCTATGGTCAATATGGAGAATCTCAAAGCCAACTCCTCGAGTCGTCTTGAGACTCGGGGGCTACAATGATATGACTCGGCAGCATTGGTCGGTTTCAATGCATTCAAGAACTCCGGGTCATTGGAGGAAAAATAACCCGGTCCCGGAGGCTACCGCCATATTGGTGAAAATTTAAAGGCTGTCAGAAAATTTCCGGCTTAAAAATAAGGATTCTGGTTTAGATCTGGATCAAGAGACTTGACATCTCCCACAAAGCATTGAAGCTCTTAATATCCGGTTTAAAACCCGGTTCAAATGAAATTTATCTGCCACAAAGATTTGAAGCTCTCAAATCCAGTTCAAAATCTGGTTCAAGGTAAATTTGTCTATCACCAAGCTTTGAAACTCTCAATATCCGGTTTAAGAATTTCTGGTTCAAAAAGAATTTATCTCTCGCAAAGCTCGAGTTCTCAGAAAAAAATTAAAGGGACCAAAGAGAGTCTGTTACAAAGCACAACTCAAACATAGGTACCCTGCTTTAATGACCATTGGGAGCTCATCATATTCGAATTTGGCTTAACCCTTTTGGTTTTACCCTGATCGTATTCGAATCAGAGTCGTTAAATATTCTCATGATCACTAGGGGGCTTCATGTTCAAACATAGGTCGTATTCGAACCAAAGAGAACATAGCTGTCGGTACCCTCTTGATCGGCACACTGCCGAGCTCACTAGGGGGCTTCTTGATCGTATTCGAATCATAGCTGAACCCCTTTTGGGAACCGACTTTGATCGTATTCGAATCAGAGTCGTTAAAAAACTCTCAAGGTTATTTGGGGGCTTCCTGTTCAAACATAGGTCGTATTCGAACCAAAGAGAACATAGCTGTCGATACCCTCTTGATCGGCGCAACGCCAAAGCCACTGGGGGCTACATGATCATATTCGAATCCTAGCTTAACCCCTTTGGAACGGTTTACTGATCGTATTCGAATCAGAAGCCTTGATTTTTCTCTGTTTGGCTTAAGTTTTTTGGAAATAATCTTTTGGGTTTGAAATTTTTGCTCATATCTGAAGCATATATATGTGGTTTCTATTAACCCGCCCTGGCTCTCGACGAACAAGTCGCTAGCATATGACAATATTAATACTTGGAAGGTTTGGCTTCTAAGGATTTGGGTGGTTACCCGCCCTGGCTTTTGACATTAAGTCGCCAAGGCATATGTTGTTTAAACTCTGTGCAGAATTTTCAAAGCTATGACTTACATGAATGGTTAAGTTCAAGCCCATCATCAAAGATTGAAATTAGTGTCTCAAAAGGGTTATCAATTCTTGATTTTCTCAAAGGATATAAGCCGTCGGGTTATAAAAATTCCGGCTTACAACGGAGGCGTATTAAATCGCCATCGGCCAAGAGCCGTCGGGTATTTAAACTCCGGATTTACTTATCAACAGATGAGGTATTCAAAGTCGCTTTGGCGCAATGGCTATTATTTTATCAATGGATATGATTTATTCTACAATGGAAGGAATAGTCCCGAGTCGCTGCAGGCTTACGACCCGACACTTGGGGGCTAATGCAAAGTCATTTTTTGCTCAACTGATTGAAGACCCGACTCATCACATTCTAAATGAGCCGGCCCTTGGGAGCTACCAATTGCTCCTGTCAACAATTCAAGGTACACAAGTTTAAATCCATTATATTGAAAGGTCCACTACTCAGTTGGAAGAGTACAAAACTCTTAACCTTATGGACGTGGGTTTGGGCCCCATGGAGAGGATTGCAGCACATGGTATTCTTTTCAAGGAAATATATATAAAGTCCCAGCTCAATATTATGTTACTAAGCCGGCCCTTGGGGGCTAAATGTTGCTGCTCAAGTCTACATCTACAAAATCCTTGCTCATTATTGCATAATAACCCGGCCCTTGGAGGCTACACCGGTTGAAATTTTGTGAGCATAAGACAATTACAAGTCCCAGGTTGTTGCAAGCATGACAACCCGTCACTTGGGGGCTACAGGTAACACGGATATAAGGAGAAATACTTTCGAATTCTCAGTTTTGAGCAAATCAGATTGACCCGGCGTCACCAATCATTATGACCTGGTGTCTGCAACAATCATTGCCCGGCGTCATCGACAATTATGACTCAGCATCGGCAACAATTATGACTCGGTGCCATCAATATCTACAAACCGGCAATTTTGGTAATATTAAACCGGCAAGTTCTACATCTTTAAACCGGCTGAATATCAGATGAGTATTTCAAGACCAATATTTCTTAAGCCGGCGCTATGAAAGCCGACTCAAGTGGATTATTCTTCACAATATTTCTCTACAAGAGACCAATGTCAGCAAATTGACTCTGAAGCTGGCCTATTGACCCGGACTTTCCAAAAGAAGTATCTGGATTTTTTGCATTGACAAAGTTGAAACATATCTGCTAAAGAAGATTTACTATGAGATCATGGACATATACATATCAACAAGGAAATGACAAGGACTTAAAGATGATCAGGTGCCGGTTTAGGAAAATATTTAACCCGGAACACAACCTATCAAGTTTGTTCTTGTGTTTATTTTACAGGATCAGTTTAACATGGATAAATCCAAATTAAACTAGGGGCTAATGTCGGGGATATACCACGCGATATGACCCGGCCGGAAGTATGACCCGGCCGGACTTGGCGGCTCACAGAGACCCGGCGAGTATTTGGTGACTTACTGATAACCCCAACGGCGGGTCAGATGGATGACAAGGCCCAAGGCCCAGAAGACCGGTTCATGTGATGGTGGGCCGGCTTAAGAAGAAAGGGATGACGAATATTTCCTTTACGAGGAAGCAAGACCCGGACTTGTATTCAACTTGTAAGAAAAGATAGACTAGTCCTAGTCCTACTAGGACTCCACATGTAACCCGCCTCTCTAACTTATATAAGGAGGGGCAGGGCTCCCCAAGAGGGACAGGCAATAAGCAATAGTCTCTAAGGCTAGACACAACTAAAGAGGAGAGCCGGCTTATGCGGCGACTCCCTGATGATCATAATGAGACCTAGCCATAAACAGCATGTAGGGTTATTACCAGATGATGTTTCCCGGGGCCCGAAGCTGTCTAAATCCTTGTCTTATGTTGCGTCTCTCGATTCCGCCCAACCCCTCTCAAGCTACCACATAGATGCGTTGGCCTCACGACTAAGTCCTCACACTAAGGACATCTGCCGTGACAATTCCACGACAGATAGTGATTGACAGAGTTCTCTAGACACTATCACCAAGTTACTAGAACTTCGTGATGAACTATAATATGCAAGGGATGACGAAAACAATTCCCAAGCTCTTCGCGATGCTAAAATCGGCGAAGGTAGAAATCAAGAAGGGCATCAAGTGTTGATGGTTGACAAAGACCACTAGTTTCAAGAAAAGGGCAAAGGGAAGAAGGGGAACTTCAAGAAGAACGGCAAGCAAGTTGCTGATCAAGTGAAGAAGCCCAAGTCTGGACCTAAGCCTGAAACTGAATGCTTCTACTTCAAAGGGACTGGTCACTGGAAGCGGAACTGCCCCAAGTATTTGGCGGATAAGAAGGATGGCAAAGTGAACAAAAGTATATTTGATATACATGTGCTTGATATGTATTTTACTAGTGTTTATAGCAACCCCTCGGTATTTGATACTGGTTCAGTTGCTAAGAGTAGTAACTCGAAACGGGAGTTGCAGAATAAACAGAGACTAGTTGAGGGTGAAGTGACGATGTGTGTTGGAAGTGGTTCCAAGATTGATATGATCATCATCGCAAACTCCCTATACTTTCGGGATTAGTGTTAAACCTAAATAAATGTTATTTGGCGTTTGCGTTGACCATGAATATGATTTGGTCATGTTTATTGCAATACAGTTATTCATTTAAAGTCAGAGAATAATTGTTGTTCTGTTTACATGAATAAAACCTTCGATGGTCATACACTCAATGAAAATAGTTTGTTGGATCTCGATCGTAGTGATACACATATTCATAATATTGATGCCAAAAGATGCAAAGTTGATAATGATAGTGCAACTTATTTGTGGCACTGCCGTTTGGGTCATATCGGTGTAAAGCGCATGAAGAAACTCCATAAAGATGATTTTTGGAATCACTTGGTTATGAATCATTTGATGCTTGCGAACCGTTCCTTTTGGGCAAGATGATTAAGACTCCGTTCTCCGGAACAATGGAGCAAGCAACTGACTTATTGGATATAATACATACTGATGTATGCGGTCCGATGAGTGTTAAGGCTCACGGCAAGTATCATTATTTTCTGACCTCCACAGATGATTTGAGCAGATATGGGTATATCTACTTGATGAAACACAAGTCTGAAACATTTGAAATGTTCAAAGAATTTCAGAGTGAAGTGGAGAATCATCGTAACAAGAAAATAAAAGTTTCTACGATATGATCGCAGAGGTAAAATATTTGAGTTACGAAGTTTGGCCTTCAGTTAAAACAATGTGAAATAGTTTCACTACTCACGCCATCCGGAACACCACAGCATAATGGTGTGTCCGAACATCATAACTGTACTTTATTAGATATGGTGCGATCTATGATGTCTCTTACCGATTTTACCACTATCGTTTTGGGGTTATGCATTAGAGACAGCTGCATTCACATTAAATAGGGCACCATCTAAATCCGTTGAGATGACGCCTTATGAACTATAGTTTGGCAAGAAACCAAAGTAGTCATTTCTTAAAGTTTGGGGTTGCGATGCTTATGTATAAAAGCTTCAACCTGATAAGCTCGAACCCAAATCGGAGAAATGTGTCTTCATAGGATACCCAAAAGAGATTGTTGGGTACACCTTCTATCACAGATCCTAAGGCAAGATCTTTGTTGCTAAGAATGGATCCTTTCTAGAGAAGGAGTTTCTCTCGAAAGAAGTGAGTGGGAGGAAAGTAGAACTTGATAAGGTAATTGTACCTTCTCCCGAATTGGAAAGTAGTTCATCGCAGAAATCTGTTCATGTGACTCCTACACCAATTAGTGAGGAAGATAATGATGATGATCATGTAACTTCAGATCAAGTTACTACCGAACCTCGTAGGTCAACCAGAGTGAGATCCGCACCAGAGTGGTACGGTAATCCTGTTCTGGAGGTCATGTTACTTGACCATGATGAACCTACGAACTATGAGGAAGCGATGATGAGCCCAGATTCTGCAAAATGGCTCGAGGCCATGAAATTTGAGATGGGATCCATGTATGAGAACAAAGTGTGGACTTTGGTTGACTTGCCCGGTGATCGGCAAGCCATCGAGAATAAATGGATCTTCAAGAAGAAGACAGACGCTGACGGTAATCTTACTGTCTACAAAGCTCGACTTGTTGCGAAAGGTTTTCGACAAGTTCAAGGAGTTGACTACGATGAGACCTTCTCACCCGTAGCGATGCTTAAGTCCGTCCGAATCATGTTAGCAATTGCAGCATTTTATGATTATGAAATTTGGCAAATGGATGTAAAGACTGCATTCCTGAATGGATTTCTGGAAGAAGAGTTGTATATGATGCAACCTGAAGGTTTTATCGATCCAAAGGGTGCTAACAAAGTGTGTAAGCTCCAGCGATCCATTTACGGACTGGTGCAAGCAACTCGGAGTTGGAATAAACGTTTTGATAGTGTGATCAAAGCATACGGTTTTATACAGACTTTTGGAGAAGCCTGTATTTACAAGAAAGTGAGTGGGAGCTCTGTAGCATTTCTGATATTATATGTGGATATCATATTGTTGATTGGAAATGATATAGAATTTCTGGATAGCATAAAGGGATATTTGAACAAGAGTTTTTCAATGAAGGACCTCGGTGAAGCTGCTTATATATTGGGCATTAAGATCTATAGAGATAGATCAAGACGCTTAATTGGACTTTCACAAAGTACATACCTTGACAAAGTTTTGAAGAAGTTCAAAATGGATCAAGCAAAGAAAGGGTTCTTGCCTGTGTTACAAGGTGTGAAGTTGAGTAAGACTCAGTGCCCGACCACTGCAGAAGATAGAGAGAAGATGAAAGATGTTCCCTATGCTTCAGCCATAGGCTCTATCATGTATGCAATGCTGTGTACCAGACCTGATGTGTGCCTTGCTATTAGTTTAGCAGGGAGGTACCAAAGTAATCCAGGAGTGGATCACTGGACAGCGGTCAAGAACATCCTGAAATACCTGAAAAGGACTAAGGATATGTTTCTCGTTTATGGAGATGACAAAGAGCTCATCGTAAATGGTTACATTGATGCAAGCTTTGACACTGATCTGGACGATTCTAAATCGCAAACCGGATACATGTTTATATTGAACGATGGAGCTGTCAGTTGGAGCAGTTCTAAACAAAGCGTCGTGGCGGGATCTACGTGTCAAGCGGAGTACATAGCTGCTTCGGAAGCAGCGAATGAAGGAGTCTGGATGAAGGAGTTCATATCCGATCTAGGTGTCATACCTAGTGCATCGGGTCCAATGAAAATCTTTTGTGACAACACTGGTGCAATTGCCTTAGCAAAGGAATCCAGATTTCACAAGAGAACCAAGCACATCAAGAGATGCTTCAACTCCATCCGGGATCAAGTCCAGGTGGGAGACATAGAGATTTGCAAGATACATACGGATCTGAATGTTGCAGACCGGTTGACTAAGCCTCTTCCACGAGCAAAACATGATCAGCACCAAGGCTCCATGGGTGTTAGAATCATTACTGTGTAAACTAGATTACTGACTCTAGTAAACCCTTTGAGTGTTGGTCACATAGCGATGTGAACTATGGGTGTTAATCACATGGTGATGTGAACTATTGTTGTTAAATCACATGGCAATGTGTGCTAGATTATTGACTCTAGTGCAAGTGAGAGACTGAAGGAAATATGCCCTAGAGGCAATAATAAAGTTATTATTTATTTCCTTATATCATGATAAATGTTTATTATTCATGCTAGAATTGTATTAACCGGAAACATGATACATGTGTGAATACATAGATAAACAGAGTGTCACTAGTATGCCTCTATTTGACTAGCTCGTTGATCAAAGATGGTTATGTTTCCTAGCCATAGACATGAGTTTTCATTTGATTAACGGGATCACATCATTAGGAGAATGATGTGATTGACTTGACCCATTCCGTTAGCTTAGCACTTGATCGTTTAGTATTCTGCTATTGCTTTCTTCATGACTTATACATGTTCCTATGACTATGAGATTATGCAACTCCCGTTTACTGGAGGAACACTTTATGTGCTACCAAACGTCACAACGTAACTGGGTGATTATAAAGGTGCTCTACATGTGTATCCGAAGGTACTTGCTGGGTTGGCGTATTTCGAGATTAGGATTTGTCACTCCGATTGTCAGAGAGGTATCTCTGGGCCCACTCAGTAATACACATCACTATAAGCCTTGCAAGCATTGCAACTAATAAGTTAGTTGCGGAATGATGTATTACGGAACGAGTAAAGAGACTTGCCGGTAACGAGATTGAACTAGGTATTGAGATACCGACGATCGAATATCGGGCAAGTAACATACCGATGACAAAGGGAACAATGTATGTTGTTATGCGGTTGGACCGATAAAGATATTCGTAGAATATGTGGGAGCCAATATGAGCATCCAGGTTCCGCTATTGGTTATTGACTGGAGAAGTGTCTCGGTCATGTCTACATAGTTCTCGAACCCGTAGGGTCCGCACGCTTAAAGTTCGGTGACGATTTATATTATGAGTTATGTGTTTTGATGTACCAAAGGTAGTTCGGAGTCCCGGATGAGATCGGGGACATGACGAGGAGTCTCGAAATGGTCGAGACGTAAAGATCGATATATTGGACGACTATATTCGGATATCGGAAAGGTTCCGAGTGATTCGGGTATTTTCGGAGTACCGGGGAGTTACGGGAATTCACCGGGAGAAGTATTGGGCCTTATTGGGCCATACGGGAATAGAGGAGAGAGGCCAAAAGTAAGGAGGCGCCCCCCCCTGGTCCAAATTGGACAAGGGGTGCAGCCCCCTTTTCCTTCTCCCTCTCCCCCTCTTTCCTTCTCTCCTAATCCAGAAAGGAAAGGGGAATCCTACTAGGACTTGGGAGTCCTAGTAGGACTCCCCACACTTGGCGCACCCCCTCTAGGACCGGCCTCTCCCTCCCTCCTTTATATACGGGGGCAAGGGGGCACCCCATGGACACACAAGTTGATTTATTGATCTCTCCCAACCGTGTGCGGTGCCCCCTCCACCATATTCCACCTCGGTCGTATCGTAGCGGTGCTTAGGCGAAGCCCTGCGTCGGTAGCAACATCATCACCGTGATCACGCCGTCGTGCTGACGGAACTCTCCCGTGAAGCTCTGTTGGATCGGAGTTCGCGGGACGTCATCGAGCTGAACGTGTGCTGAACTCGGAGGTGCCGTACGTTCGGTACTTGGATCGGTCGGATCGTGAAGACGTACGACTACATCAACCACGTTGTGCTAACGCTTCCGTTTTCGGTCTACGAGGGTACGTGGACACACTCTCCCCTCTCGTTGCTATGCATCACCATGATCCTGTGTGTGCGTAGGAATTTTTTTGAAATTACTACGTTCCCCAACACCCGGAGGTTCTCCGAAGCCACCCATGCCTCCCATGGTCTCCATGGTAGCTCCAAAGCCACCCATGGCACCCATGCCGTCCATGGTAGCTCCGAAGCCACTGATGCCTCCCATGCCGCCAAGGCCGCCGCCACCCATGCCGCCAAGGCCACCGCCACCCATGTCGCAGATCATGGCTCTTTTTTGGATCAAGACTTCTTCACGGGCAAGATTGACATACTCCTTTTGCGCCTCATTGAGGGTAGATGTGTCCATGAAGAACAAGGACTTCTCCCAATCCAACAATCTAGATCGCTCCTCCATGCCCACCTTCCTCTCCTCCAATGCCACCTTCCTCTCCTCGGTCGCCACCCTCCTCTCCTCGGCCGCCAACCTCCTCTCCCCGGCCGCGACATCTTGGTTCCTTGTCATCTTCCTCACCTCGTTGGCTTCTTTTTTTGCCTTCACCATAGCTTCCGTAGCATTTTTGAGCTCATCATCTCCTTTCCTCTTCTTCTTTTCTTTTGCGTCTTTCTTGCACCCATCCTCGTTTTGTCTTCGAGTATGAAACCGAGTTTGGTGTGGGGCTTCTCTTGCCGTCATCACTTGATGCCTCCTCCTCATCATCATCCAAATAAATTGTTCGCTTGCGTTTGTTCTCAAATCCAAATCATCCATATCATCACGCTTCTTCCATTTCTCATCATCCTTCAATGCTTCATAGCAATGAGGCAAGGTAAATGGTCTTCCTTTCTTGATCTTCCCCTTCTTGTTCTTCTTCTCCTCTCATTTGAACAAGTTTTGTGCAATATTCAACTACATAAAAACAAAACAAGTTAGCACTACAAACACCAACAACAAGCATGATGAACATGGATGAAATGGCACTTACCCTATCTTCATCATTAGTGCCACTTGCGTTCAACTTGTCAACTGCCTTTTGTGCGGCCGCCCACTTTTGACAATCTTTGTTGATTGTCGACCACCGAGAGCGAAGAGATCGAGCGGAGCGGTTAATTCCATTCTTGTTGTGCAGATCAAAGTGCTCCTTCATCCGGTTCCAATAAGCATCTCTTCTTTGATCACCTCCAACGGATGGATCCCTCGACACTTACAACCAAGTATTGCATAGCAAGACGTCTTCTTCGTTGGTGTAGTTGCCTCTTCTTCCTTTCGGTGCGTCGACAATGCCCTCACCATCCTCGTCCACCTTGAACTCATGGTCATCGAAATGCATGTCATTGGTTTGAGACCAATGCGAATTGTTGGAGCCAACACCCATAGTTGACATATATGCCTCATCGTTGACGCTACAAAGTATATACAACAAAGCAAATAAGCTGTCTATATGTATGCATTAAAAAAATAACAACAACAAAAAAGTTGGCGGAATTTTATACCTTCGGGGCATTTCCTCGAACACCTTGTGCGCGTCGGCCGCCGGCTCAACAAGTGAGCTCGTCGGCGCTTCGGTAGCCGCCGCGCCCGTCGCGCGCCCTGCAAGCTTCTTCCTCGACGGCTCCGAGGAGCCGGAGCCGTCCGCCGCCTTGTTTTTCTTCGCGGATACCTTGCCCTTCTTTGGTCGCGCCGCATTTGGGAGCTTCGAGAGGGGGGCACGTGGCTTCACGGCGGGCGTCGGCGCGACGCCACCCGCCGCCGAGGTCATCCATGGCGGCATGAAGAGGCCGCATGCCATGCCGGTGCTTGGAGGACCTCCGGCGGACGCGAAGCCAAAGCTCCCCGCGCTAGGGTTTGTGGCAGCGGCGGCGGCGCGGGGGTCACGGGTGTAGGAAGGGGTGAGGAGGGTGCCGACACGGGCGTTCATCGGGTCAATTCGCCGGCGGCGGCACAGGCGGGTCGAAGGTGGCGCGGCGGAGATAGTGCGGCGCGAGCGCTTGAGTGTGCGGCGCGCGGAAGCGGGCGCACCAAATACATAGCGCGCGATGGCGATTCGGACCGCGCGCCCAACTCTATATGCCGCGCGCGCTTATTGCGTGTCCGCTGGAGCGCCTATACCGATTACCGCGCGCTAAAAAGGACAAATTTGCGGCGCGGCGCTTATTTAGCGCGGCTGTTGAAGATGCTCTAAGGGTGTGTTTGGTTTTGAGCCAAACCTGGCCTTGCAAAAATATTGGCATGCCCCTGAGTTTTGGCTGCTGTTTGGTTGGACACCAAATATTTGGATTGCCAAACCCAACCGGCGTTTGCCCATGCAATTCTTGCCACTACGTGGGCGAGCCGAGCGCAACGAATTCGTGCGCCAAAATATTGGCTGCCAGCCTGCTAGCATCCCCCCGTGTTATGCTTGGGTGTTATGTGAGCTGGCAAATTGTATGCTTATGCCTCCACGGATCGTATTGATCCAGCTGGCTAGTACGTGTGTGTGTTTCACTCGGCCAACACGTGTGCGTGCTGCTTCGATGAACCTTTTTTGACTTTTTTTTTCTAAATGTTTGGTCATCATGATTTATTGGCTCCTTATATATAAAAGAAATCAAGTTAGGACCTGAGATGCTCATTTGCTAAAGAAGAAAAAAGACCACAAATATTGATTGTTAATTGGCTACAAACCAAACTGAGACCCAACAATTTTGCCAAAAAACTGGTAGGTGCTACGGATGCAATCCAAACAACACTATCACACCAAAATTTTGGTCATGCCCTTGCTTTGGCTATGCCAAAATTTTGGCAGGGAAATTTGGGGCACAAACCAAACAACCCCTAAGTGCCCGATAAAATCAACTCGACAAACACTACAACACTCTGACAAAGCTATGAATTCTAGTAATGTATATATGTGTCTTGCTTGTGATGCACGCGATGTGATGACAAGTTGATAACCATAATACTTGAGTAGAATCATCTCTACTCTGCATGATTTTCTTTCCAGCCACCTAATAGTTAACCTGATATGAAATCTCAAGGAGGTTGTTACTCCTCCTCCTCCTCTACACCAGAAAAGGCTCTCGCCCTGCTTTAAGTTAAAAAGCAAGACCAACATACAACCATAAAATACAACACGCCATCAGCATGCACGCATCCAATGTAAGATATGGAGCTGCTATGGAGTAGCCACAATACCCCATACAAGTTCTAGTACACAACATATAAACACTAAGACTCACTAAGAAGTCGAACTAGTTCTCAACCGTGAGCAAGCCACGACGAAGAGACAAAGTAGCATGCCTAACGAACCAAGAGCTCCTAGGTGGTGCCTTCATGAAGGACATAAAACCTAAGCCCTGCCACCACCCAATCCAAAGGATCAAGATTTTCATGTAGAGCAACCACGAAGGGTACTTCAAGAAGGTGACGATGTGCATGGATGACGCTTCTGTCAGCCTGACCAAAGGCATGAACAGTTTTCACCCTGGTAAGCTCGCTCCACCTTCGACACTGATCGTCAAGCAACAGTCACGATGCCGCCCAGGCGGGCATGGTAACTAACCAGCTTCTAAGCCATGCGCTTAGCCCATGAGCACCACGGCTTCCACCATCACGGTTACTGCCCTTGAGTCTAGACATCCAAGATTCCATCCATGGCTTCAGGCCATGCCTGACCGACAGGGCCCAACCACCAACGAGTCCACCAACACTCTTCTTGCCCAGCTTGGTCTAGGACTAGGAGGCACTGGGTTAGGGAAGAAGTGAAATTGCAGGACCAGACCACATCGAAGACTACCACCGCTTTGTGCTGGCTATGGGTGGCACTACCGGATCGGCGCCACCCCTGTAACACCCCACCATGTCTCCCTGCCCATCACTGCATATGGCGAGCACCAGCCACCTACCCACCGGAGAGAGACGCCAGAGCGGCCACCACATGTTGCCGCAGAAGGGCTGTGGAAGCATCAACAAGGGCCATTTAGTAACAGCGTTAAAGCGTTTAGCAACAGCGTTCACATAAGCGTGCCTGCCCTAAGTATATATGCACGTTTAGCAACAGCGTTAAAGCGTTTCCTTGCGGATCCGAGTTCCAACCTGATCGACCGAATACGTATGGCAGTCTGTTCTATCTGCTCACCGGCCGGCCAGGGATAATAAATATCAGACGTACCTACGTACCTTCCGATCACGCACCGCACCAGACGTACCTGACGACTTGCCTGTCGTCTCAAGTCCCGATCCATCCAAACCCTAGCAACATTAATCCTAGCTAGCTAGCCAGGCAAACCATCGTAAAGCCGGCCGACGTGCTCGGCCTCACGCGGGGCTACAAGCTGGAGCCTCACGACGACGAGGCGGTGGAATACTACCTGCTCCGTCAACTCCTTGGCCAGGAGCTCCCGCTGGAGGGCATCATCCTCGAGGACGATCCGCTGAGCGCGCCGCCATGGGAGCTCTTGAACAAACACGAGCTGGAGGACAATGCTTTCTTCTTTGCCCACGGGCAAACCATTGACAGCAAGGGGAGTCGGAACAAGCGGACCTGCGCGGGCGGCGGGTGCTGGGAAGGGCAGAAGGTCGTCGTGGATGACAAGGAGCTCATCGTCCCCGACAGCGGCATGGAGATCACCTGGAAGAAGTACCAGTTCAACTTCCACAACGACGGCGAGAAGGGCAGCACGGGGTGGGTCATGCACGAGTACTCCGTCACTGCCCCGCCCGATCTGGCCTCGTCGTCGGTCAGACTGTATCGCATTTCGTTTAGTGGCCACGGCAAGAAGCGCAAGAGGGAGCCCGATGATCACGGCGACGACGAGGGTAGAGCGCGCGCGGCCACCGGGCAAGCGATTCCCGAGGAGCAGATGCCGGCGTCGCACTCGCACTCATCTCTTTTCCCTCAAGATCAGGATCTCTACGACGGTGCGGCCATTGACGGGATTCAATGGCCACCGGTGACGTCCTCAGAACATCTGCTGGGCTCTTCCCAAGACTTGGGCCGCTCGTGGTTCTTGCCCGGCGGAGACCTCGGAGTAGGGTCGGCGGCGGCGACATCAGATTCAGATCAAGGCGCCTCAGCGCGCGTGATGCATCACTGGTAGAAAAAAGGCATTTAGTCCCGGTTCGTAAAGGCCTTTAGTCCCGGCTGTGCAACCGGGACTAAATATGCGCGACTAAAGACCCCCCTCTAGTCGCGCCTCTTACGAACCGCCACTAAAGGCTTTAGTCCCGGTTCTCGTGGCTAACCGGGACTAAAGGCCCGTCCACGTGGGCGCCAGGGGTCCGTCGGGGCGGAGGACCTTTAGTCCCTGTTTTCGTGGCTAACCGGGACTAAAGGCCTCCTCCGCAGGTTTAGGGTTTTAGCCCCCCTAAACCTGGTTTTTTTTTTAATTTGTAGTGTTTTATTTTTTTATATTTTATTTTGTGTTTCATTTCAATTTTGATGAAGTTTCAGTACACATATTCTACGCTACTATATACATGCATATGAAATTTCAAACAAGAAAAATTCAAGAGGAATATATAATATATATTCAATCTCGGGTGACCATATACAACTTCGAACAAGTCTCCATACACAATTAGGATGGATGACCATATACAACTTCGAACAAGTTTCAATCTTGGGTATGCATATAAATTTCTTCGTCCTCGGTATAGTGTTCTCCTTTAGGATTGATGACTTCCCTCATGAAAAATCCTGCTAATTCATCTTGAATTGGTCGGAAGCGAGCTTCTGGACTAAGCCTCCTCCGCAAGTTATCCGTCGCCTTGCGCACGCTATCCGATGCCTTCCGCTCAGAGGTGTGTCTCCGGATGTTCTCACAAACATAGTATCCACATAGATTGGTCCCCGTTGGCTGCTTATCCACATTAACTAACCTTCTAAAATCTAGCTCATGTTTGAATTCACCGACAATTTCTTCTGAGAACCGTCTCCAAACCCTACAGGGCAAAGAAAATTAAATGAACAAGGGAGTTATTAGTTACTTGATATTAGGAAATGAACGAAAGAGACCGATCGATATAGAGCTCAAATGATTGAAAATAATTACTTTTGCAACATTTTTCTTATGTCGGCCCAACGCTTTGGATCTGAATCCATAGAGTCCATGATTAGAACTCTGGAGGTGTGAAGTTCAATATTTAGCAGAATCCAGTGGAACATGCAGACACGTTACATGCACAGTCATGCATAACTCATCGATTAGACATACCATGCATGGAGTAAACAAAAGAGAATGGGCACAAGAGAGAAACACTCACCCAAAATGGTAAGGAAATAGAATATGACTTTTGAGTTGATGCTTTCTAAGAAACTTGTACAAGTCTTTCTCCACGTCTTCGGGGTGATTTTGTAACACATGTCCATTAACGATATGTGGGTCAATGAACCCAACATCATGGATGTTTCTTATTTTGCATTCCCAAATCTTCAATCTGCATAATAGCGTGCGCAACAATATAGTTAGGAAAATATATATATATATATATATATATATATATATATATATATATATATATATATATATATATATATATATAGTGCAGGCAATGAAGAACGAGATGAGGTAGAAATAAATCACTTACAGAACGTAGCAACTCAGCATAGATTTGTCGAGGTCGTGCAGATTGAACAGCTGGAACAATTCACTCATATGAACTTGTACAGAGTACCGTTTGGTGTGATGCTCCTCTGTAACATCCGCATAAACATATTCTTTGTCGGCCCATGTTATGAATTGCTTGTACCAACGTAGCAGATTTCGTATTTGTGGTGGTAGACTCTTTTCCCGCGCAGGCTCGACGAGAGGCCCATTCCGCACATATTGTAATGCTATCTCACATACTGGCGCATCCTCAAGGCCTAAGAAGGCACGAAGAGTCAAACCCATCTCGGACGCTTGTTTCATGGCACTCGCTACAGTCAATCCAAGTGCTGCCGCAGCTGCTATGATCTCGGGGTCCTCTTCCGGACCGGCTTTCACTATGAGCGGGGGGATCGATTGTTTCTTCTGCATCCCGAGCTGGTCAACTTGTTTCCCGCTTTTTTTACTTTCTTCTTTCTCCTCCTATATTTTTGCTTGCCTACGAAGTTCATGTCCATAGTCGTCAGGCATATTCAGCTCGGCTTGGGACGGTGTCGTCAAAAAATCCTTAGCCCACTTCTTTTGCTTCTCAGTGAATACTTGCTTGGGCTCAGGCTCTTTTATCGCCTTCATATCCGCCTTCCATTTCTCATAATCAGCAGACGCGGCCAATTTGGTTTCAGCTTCACTAAGTTCCCAAGGCCTTGGGAGGAGAGGCTTCAGTGATGGCTCCGGTACCCTTGTGGTCTTAGGTACATAAGGGTCCGGGTTAATAGTCCAGGAGCGGGTTTCCTTGCTGTCCGCCTGCTTCTGCTTCTTCGCCGGAGGTGGATTGGGGGGCGTCGTACCCGCTGGAGGAGGATTGGGGGGCATCGTACCCGCCGGAGGTTGTGGATCGGGGGACGGCGTCGAATGGCGTGAAGGAGGTGTAGGTGAACCACCACCACCACCACCACCGCCACCACCGCCACCACCACCATCGGAGGGGGGTGGACTTGCTAGCCTTGGCGCCTCGCCTGGAAACACTATGTACTTCTTTTTCCATAGAATGATCTGGCGCTTGACATCTCCAAGTCTTCTCTCCCCTTCGGGTGTAGCTTTGTCAATCTCCAGGTCCTCAAACCCTTGGACTATGTCTTCCACCGTGACACGAGCATAGCCATATGCAATGGGGTTGTTGTGGTGGAGTGCTCCAGGTGTACAGGGTAAAGCACTGCCGCTAGCTACCTTCGTGGAAACGTTCCCCACGGGATAATGCAGATCACATTCTTTCATCTCCTTTACATCATCCACGGGGTAGTGAGGCTCCGGTGCACGAATCTCGATCATCGGTGCACTAGCACCAGGCGGGGCATCCGTGGAAGCCACGCTGCTTCTCCGCTGCTGGCTTCCGTGATCCGCTTCATGATCTTCATGCGGCCCTGCAGCCGATTTTTCTTTTACTAGTTCATGCACGGTCTGCTTCAACTCATGGAGTTCCGATGCAAACTTCGCCATAAGATCTGCATCCCGGTCCGTCTTTATCTTACGGCTTCTGTAACAGTACGGGTCATTGTCCTGGGAAAACCCTACTTTCCACGGAACTTTGCCTTTGCCTCGTACACGTCCTCCGTGTTCATCATTCCCGAGGGCTGTTGGCAGTGCGTCTTTCTCTCTGTTGAACTTGATCAAGCCCTCTTGAGCTTGGGTCATTGCGTCAATAAGGGCTTGGGTGGGAGCAAACTTTTTCTTCCGGTGAACACACACCCCTGTCTCCGGGTCTAGCGATCCCCCATGCCCGTACCACCAGCTTTTGGCCCTTGGGTCCCATCCCTTTGTACCTAGAGGGATTCCTCGCACCCTCAGGTCCTCCTCCATCTTTTGCCACCTAGGCTCCGAAAGGCGGTATCCTCCTGGCCCCATAATATGATGGAACTTTTTCTTACTCGCATTATCCTTATTTCTTTCGATATTTCCTTGAAATGCTCCGATTGCTTTTGCCTCACAAATTCTGGCCAATCATCTTTCAGTTTCTCATGTTGTCCATTGAAATCCGGAGTCTTGCCCTTGTTGACATAGTCACGGGTTAAATTTTTCTTGAAGTTCCGGAATGCTTCGCCCATCTTCTGAAGAGCGAACTCTTTAACTAGCCTCCACCTCTCACGTCCACCCGGAACCTCGTTACCGAATTCATCGACTTTGTTGTATTCCGGAGGTAGAATGAAATGTTCCATAAGCTTTCTCCAGCAATCATTTTTCGTTCTCTTGTCGACAAAACTGAAACCAAGACGTGCCTTCTTTGGCTCCTTCCATTCCTGGACGGTGATCGGGACGTTGTCTCTAACAACGACTCCGCATTGGTTGATAAACTTTGAGGTGTGTTGTAGGGGCTTGCCGGTTTCACTGACAAACTCAATGGCATATGTTTCTCCTGTTTTCATCGCCTTGGATTTGCCACGCTTTGTCGTACTCGATCCGGCCGAGGGCTAAAAAAAGAAAGAGAGTCGCGCGCGTTAATACATATGTATTCACATTTCAGTAAGTTTGTATCACGAGAGGCTCAATGTATATATATATATACCTCGCCGGAGGTGGTTGCTACTTGCAATTCGAGATCGTCGTTTGTTGACGGTTGACCTCCGTCGACAATGTCCGTTCCTTCACCTTCTTGATCATCGACAATGTCTGTTCCACCGTCAAGGTTCAGAAAAGAGGAGACTACATCCTCTTCTTGCTCATATTCTGAGCCCGGCACATAAGGAATCTCGTTGTTGATGATGCCCATTAAATAACGTTCAGCCTCCGGATCCCTAAGCGGCTCGGCTCTATCGTCCGCCATATGTCACTCCTGCATGTAGTAAAAATTCTTTAAGTATAAAGGAATTAAAAAATAAGATTAAGGGGACATAGAGGAGGAGGAATTAAAAAATAAGATTATTTAGCACTAATTTGCATAGAAGTTTTTGTTTAGGGTTTAGGGTTTCCTTTTCTTCTTCTTCCTTTTCTTTTTCCTTTTCTTCTTCTTCCTTTTCTTCTTCCTTTTCTTTTTCCTTTTCTTCTTCCTTTTCTTCTTCCTTTTCTTCCTTTTCTTCTTCCTTTTCTTCCTCCTTTTCTACTTCCTTTTCTTCTTCCTTTTCTTTTTCCTTTTCTTCTTCCTTCTTCCTTTTCTTCTTCCTTTTCTTTTTCCTTTTCTTCTTCCTTTTCTTTTTCCTTTTCTTATTCTGTTTTTCCTTTTCTTATTTTCTTTTTCCTTTTCTTATTTTCTTTTTCCTTTTCTTCTTCCTTTTCTTATTTTGTTTTTCCTTTTCTTCTTCCTTTTCTTTTTCCTTTTCTTATTTTCCTTTTCTTATTTTCTTTTTCCTTTTCTTATTTTCTTTTCTTATTTTGTTTTTCCTTTTCTTCTTCCTTTTCTTTTTCCTTTTCTTATTTTCTTTTTCCTTTTCTTATTCTGTTTTTCCTTTTCTTATTTTCTTTTTCCTTTTCTTATTTTCTTTTTCCTTTTCTTATTTTCTTTTCTTATTTTGTTCTTCCTTTTCTTATTTTCTTTTTCCTTTTCTTATTCTGTTTTTCCTTTTCTTTTTTTCTTTTTCCTTTTCTTATTTTCTTTTTCCTTTTCTTATTTTCTTTTCTTATTTTGTTTTTCCTTTTCTTATTCTGTTTTTCCTTTTCTTATTTTCTTTTTCCTTTTCTTATTTTCTTTTTCCTTTTCTTTTCTTATTTTGTTCTTCCTTTTCTTATTTTCTTTTTCCTTTTCTTATTCTGTTTTTCCTTTTCTTATTTTCTTTTTCCTTTTCTTATTTTCTTTTCTTTTTCCTTTTCTTCTTCCTTTTGTTCTTCCTTTTCTTTGTTTGAGGAGGACGGCGGCGGGCGGGCGGCGGGAGGCAGGCGGCGGCAGAGGCAGGGGCAGCGGCGGGAGGCAGGTGGCGGCGGCGGCGGCAGGGGCAGGGGCAGCGGCGGGCGTTGGCGACGGCGAGGAGGAGCGGGCGGCGACGGGGCAGGCGTCGGAGCTCACTGGGGCAGGGCGAGGTCGGGGAGGCGTTGACGACGGCGAGGTCGGGGAGGCGTTGGCGACGGCGAGGAGGAGCGGGCGGCGACGGGGCAGGGCGCGGCAACGGCGACAGCGACGAGGAGCAGCCTGGCGGCGTCGAAGCATCGGGAAAGAATGTGGAAAAATCCTAAGTGCCACACTTATATAGAAAAAGCTTTAGTCCCGGTTGGGGAGGCGGACCGCGACTAAAGGTACCCTTTAGTCCCGGTTGGGGACTTTAGTCCCGGTTGGGGAGGCGGACCGCGACTAAAGGTACCCTTTAGTCCCGGTTGGGGACACCAACCGGGACTAAAGGGTACCTTTAGTCGCGGTCCGCCTCCCCAACCGGGACTAAAGGGTTTTGGCGCCGCTTTCGTTCCCGCGCAGAAAGAGCCTTTAGTCGCGGTTCGTGTCACGAACCGCGACTAAAGGTCCTTTTTCATATAAAATAAAACTAATTCATTTTAAAATCTTAAAAATACAATTATATATCAAAAAAATCAGAAAAATAAAACTAATTCATTTTAAAATCTTGAAAATACAAATAATATATCAAAAAAATCAGAAAAATAAAACTAATTCATTTTAAAAGTTGCTGGTCCTGCCGTGCTTCCTTTGTATCATTTGTCTTCCCATACACGCCCAAGAAGCTTAGCAGATTCACGCAAATATTCTTCGTAACATGCATCACGTCGATTGCAGAGCGGACATCTAGGACTTTCCAATATTCTAGCTCCCAAAATATAGATTTCTTCTTCCACATGGGTGCGTGCCCGTCAACTCCCCGCGGAACTGATTGTCCGCCAGGACCCTTTCCAAAGATGACTTTCAAATCCTTGACCATATCAAATATCTCAGCACCAGTACGTTCCGCAGGCTTCGGCCGGTGATCTGCCTTGCCGTTGAAATGCTTGCCTTTCTTTCTTACGTTATGATTTCGGGGAAGAAATCGACGATGACCCAGGTACACGTTCTTCTTACAATTAACCAAACGTACACTTTCAGTCTCATGTAAGCAGTGCGTGCATGCATTGTATCCCTTATTTGTCTGTCCTGAAAGGTTACTGAGAGCAGGCCAATCGTTGATGGTTACAAAAAGCAACGCTCGTAGGTCAAATTCCTCTCCTTTGTGCTCATCCCAGACACGTACACCAGGTCTGGCCCACAACTGTAAAAGTTCATCAACTAATGGCCTTAGGTACACATCGATGTCGTTCCCGGGTTGCTTTGGACCTTGGATGAGCACTGGCATCATAATGAACTTCCGCTTCATGCACAACCAAGGAGGAAGGTTGTAGATGCATAGAGTCACGGGCCAGGTGCTATGGCTGGAGCTCTGCTCGCCAAAAGGATTCATGCCATCAGTACTTAGACCAAATCTTATGTTCCTTGCGTCAGCTGCAAAATCTTTGAACACTCTGTAGATCTTTCTCCATTGCGTTCCATCACCGGTGTGTCTCAACTCCCCGTCGGACTTACGGTCCTCTTTGTGCCATCGCAACGACTTGGCATGCTTTTTGTTCCTGAACAGACGTTTCAACCGTGGTATTATAGGAGCATACCACATCACCTTGGCGGGAACCCTCTTCCTGGGTTTCTCGCCCTCAACATCGTCACCAGGGTCATCGCCTCTGATCTTATAACGCAATGCAGTACATAAAGGGCATTCATTCAAATTCTCGTATTCACCGCGGTAGAGGATGCAGTCGTTAATGCATGCATGTATCTTCAGAACCTCTAAACCTAGAGGGCAGACAACCTTCTTTGCTTCGTACGTACTGGCGGGCAACTCGTTATTCTTCGGAAACATATTCTTCAACATTTTCAGCAAATTTTCAAATGATGAGTCACCTACACCTTCCTGTGCCTTCCATTTTAGCAAATCCAGTGTGCAGCCCAGCTTTTTCAGACTATTATCGCATCCTGGATACAACGACTTTTTGTGATCCTCTAACATGCGATCCAAATTCTCCCTATCCTTATCAGTTTCGCAGCGTCTCCGTGCATCAGCAATGGTCCGACCAAGATCATCAGCGGGCTCATCATGTGCCTCTTCTTCACCTTCACCTAACCCTTCCCCACCTTCAGCATCATCCTCCATGAAAGTATCACCGAAATGATCATGATAGTTGTCATCGACATCATCCCCTTCTTCATCTTCTTCCATTCTAACCCCTCTTTCTCCATGCTTGGTCCAACAATTATAGCTTCGCATGAAACCGTGCCGAAGCAGGTGCATGTGAACGTCTCTTGAGGAGGAGTAACCCTTCTGATTCTTACAGACAGCACATGGACAGATAATAAAACCTTGCTGCTTGTTCGCATTTGCCACTACGAGGAAATCTTTCAAACCCGTAGTGAACTCGCCGGAGAGTCGGGGACCGTACATCCGTTGCCGATTCATCTGCATTATTATTATATAAAGTATATAATTAACCATCATGCATTTGTTAAACTAACTAGCTAGAAATAATACAAATTAAACAATGAACTACACACATGCATATTTTATCAATGACACATGAAAGGTTCAAGTTTCTAACCGCGATCGCGGAGGAAAAATAAATGAGAAAGCTCAAGTGTGGCTCGGACACTTCATATCATGTTTGTTTCAGGCTCTCGGGCATTTCATCGAACACCTTGTGTGCATAGGAGGAACCAAAAGCAAACCCACCACCCCCTTCTGAAAATTGTGAAGTGAGCTGAGTGAAGTGAAGTGAGCTGAGTCCTATATATAGGGATGGGCCTTTAGTCCCGGTTGGCCTGGCCAACCGCGACTAGGATGGGCCTTTAGTCCCGGTTGGCCTGGCCAACCGCGACTAAAGGCCTTCGGGGACCTTTAGTCCCGGTTGGCCAGGCCAACCGGGACTAAAGCCCCTCCCGTCCGCCAGCTGTCGACCGAGCGCGCTGGGCCCAGATAGTTGGTCGCGGGTCTCCTCCCGAACCGCGACTAAACACCCCTTTTGTCGCGGTTCGATTATTTTGGGGACTAATGGGGGCGTATGGAAGCCTCTTTTTCTACTAGTGCATGAGTTCGCCGGTGGAGATGGTGGTGTTGCGCTGGTGGCAGGAAAGCTACCGTCCTCCGGCGCGATGGACGAGTCCTTCTTAGATATCGAGCTGCCAAAGAACATCAACTTCGACGAGTTCTTTGCTTTTGACGAGGTGTGCGGTTTGGAGGGACACCTCGACGGTCAGTTTTCCGGCGCCGGCATGCATACGCAATTGTCTGGGATGCAGCCCAGGCCGAATCCTTACTACATGAGTTGCTAGATTGCTTAAGTTAGCATGCATGCGCAATTGTCCAGGACACACGCGGTAGCATGCATGATTTCCTGATCGCGGCACCGTGTGCATGTATCACTTTGTAATGTATCCAGATTAGATGACCCTTGTTTGTAATGCTATGCAGAAGGCCTGCTCTGATGTGACAGCTTGTAATAATAATTGATGAATTTGACTATAGAATTTTTCAACCAGTATCTAGTTTGAACTTAATTACTGATGACAAGTTGAAATTAATCTCTTCAACCAAGCAAATTTTTGGTTACATACTACCATTGATATTCTATCTTTATCTTCCGATTGTGCATCGGTGCCGGTACCAAAAAGATCAAGTATGTGATGTGCACCGTGCCAAACATTAATATTTTGTTCATTATTCAATTCACGTCCCTCGCGTCGCTCTCACGGGTGGCGGCGGGGGAACCCTAGCCTCCACCCCGCGGCCGCCTCCTACACCCTCCCCTCCCCTCGCCGCCGCCAGAAGGCGCCGCCGGGCAAAGCCTGATGCGCGTCGGTGGCGGCGGGGCCCTTCTTCTCTTCCGGCGTGCGGCTGTAGCGCGAGATGCGGCAGCACGGCGGAGTCTTGGTGCTGATGCGGCGAGGGCGCGTCGGGCAGCGCGGGCGAGCGGCCAGGCCATGGCGGCTGTGCGTGGGGTTGGCTCCGGGGCAGCGGCGCGGGCACGGATCCAGCGCAGATCTGGTCCTGCAGGCGCGGTCTCGTCCTCCCCTGCTCGGCCGGCGGGTCTCGGTGTCAAGACTTCTCCTTGCTTTGATCGGGCAGCGGCGGCCTGGATCATCCAGATCCTGGCAGGGACGGCGGCGGCCCGTGCATGAGAGATGGAGGTCTTCGAACAGATCTGGGTGAAAACCTACTATCGACTATTGCCAAGGCCGGCGATGGCGACACTATCTGCGTCGTTCCCTTCCTGAAGGCATCGCCGTGTAGAAGTTCAAGGCCACTCTGTGCTACCTCCTGGGGAAACCCTAGATCAGTAGATCGGAAGATGGCGGCTCTCTGATGTCGTTTCCCCTTGGGGGCATCATTCTTGGAGGTGCACACGGGCTCGAGGGACCGGAGGACGGCGTCTTTGGTGGAGCGGTGCTTCATCTTGCACATTGATGGTGGCGGATCTCGGCGGCGTGGCGCTGTGGAGACTCGGCGTTCGATGCACGGAGATGGACTCACGCAGGACGAGGATGATGTCTGGCGTCATGGTGGCATCAATGGCAGAGAAGCCTGGCAAGGTCGGTGCATTAGTTTGCTCTGAAGATGGATTGGTGGAAGATGGCGGCGGCGGCACATGATAATGCGTCGGACCGGTTTGTGCCCCTAACCCAGTATGTGGCTTGGTTGGGGCCTCTGGCTTTAGATGTTAGGCATTTGTGCGATGTCTGTTTGGTATTAGGCTCGGACTACCGGCACTCCTTCATCATGTGGATAAGAGTAGCGACAGATGTTGATAAGATGGTGGTTTTAGACTACCTAATGTACTACTTTGTAAGTTCTTTGTGAATAATCAATAAAATGGTTGCATGCATCACCCAAATGTAGAGGCTGGGTAATCCTCCTTTTCTATTTTTTTCAATTAGCAGCAAGTATTGCTCACACCTTACAATCTAGCTAAGCTCTCGGCTGGATTACTCAACTAGCTTGAAAAAATATATGAATATGCATGTCTAACATCCAACTTGCGAATACTATGTAATCAAAATATTAATGTTGAGGTCGTGGCTCCGGTGCTGCAGAAGCTTTGTGGGAAGCCCACTTTGCCTATTTCGATTGTGCTTCCAAATGAGATGGGGTCGCTTGGAGGGGCCTTGGCGATGCCGACTGTGACTCATCACCGTCTTTGGAGCCCAGTCAGCCGATCGCCTTTGTGGACCATGGAGGTTTGGATGCTGCTATTGTTGTCCCATGATGCGGCTTGAACTATGTCGTTATTTCTCCAAAGAGGAAGGGATGATGCAGCACAGCTACGGTAGGTATTCCCCCAGTGATGAGACCAAGGTTATTGAACCAGTAGGAGAACCACGCAACACCACGTAAACAGCTTCTGCACATAAAGAACAAATACTTGCAACCCGATATAAGAAGAGAGGTTGTCAATCCCTCATGGATAAAAAGATAGGTAAAATTGTAGTAGATTGGATAAATAGATCTTGCGGGAACACGAAATAAAATAAATAAATAAAAATTTCAACAAGGTATTTTTGTGTTTTGGATTAATAGATGTGAAAATAAAAGCAAATAAAAATAGATCTCGAAGGCGAATATAATAAAGAAGAGACCCAGGGCCGTAGATTTCACTAGTGGCTTCTCTCGAGAAAAATAGCATACGGTGGGTAAACAAATTACTGTTGGGCAATTGATAGAACTTCAAATAATCATGACGATATCCAGGCAATAATCATTATATAGGCATCACGTCCAAGATTAGTAGACCGACTCCTGCCTACATCTACTACATTACTCCACACATCGACCGCTATCCAGCATGCATATAGTGTATTAAGTTCATGGAAAAAGGAGTAATGCAATAAGAATGATGACATGATGTAGACAAGATCTATTTATGTATAAATAGACTTTATCTTGTTATCCTTAATAGCAACGATACATACGTGTCGGTTCCCCTTCTGTTATTGGGATCAAGCACCGTAAGATCGAACACATCACAAAGCACCTCTTCCCATGGCAAGAAAAATCGATCTAGTTGGCCTAACTAAACCAAAGATTCGAAGAAGAAATACAAGGCTATAAGTAATCATGCATATAAGATATCAAAAGACTCAAATAACTTTCATGGATAAAAACATAGATCTAATCATAAACTCAAAGTTCATCGGGTCCCAACAAACACACCGCAAAAAGAGTTACATCAAATAGATCTCCAAGAAACCATTGTATTGAAAATAAAATGAGAGAGCGGAAGCCATCTAGCTACTAACTACGGACCCGTAGGTCTAGAACAAACTACTCATGCATTATTGAAGAGGCACCAACGAGGATGATGAACCCCTCCATGATGGTGTCTAGATTGGATCTGTGGTTTCTGGAACTTGTGGCGGCTGGAATTGATTTTTATTGACTCCCCTAGGGTTTCTGAAATATTGGGGTATTTATAGAACAAAGAGGTGGTGCGGGAGGCCACCAAGGTGGGCATAACGCACCAGGGTGCGCCTGGGGGCCAGGCGCACCCAGGTGGGTTGTAACCCGCACCATGGGGCTCGAACCCACGTCCACAAGGTTAAGGGCTTTGTACTCTACCAACTGAGTAGTAGACCTTTCAACATAATGGATTGTACCTTGAATTTTTGACAGGAGCAACTGGTAGCCCCCAAGGGCCGGCTCATTACGATGTGATGAGTCGGGTCTTCAATAAGGCAAGTAAAATGACTTTGCATTAGCCCCCAAGTGCCATGGTGCATGCCGGCAGTGACATGGGACTTGCATATTTGATGTAATCTTGACTTGAATAATGTAGCCCCCAAGTGCCGGGTTGTAAGCCTGCAGCGACTCGGGACTATTCCTTCCATTGTAAAATAAATCATATCCATTGATAAAATAATAGCCATTGCGCTGGTTATTGATGACCATAATAAAAATCCAGCCATGTTGGCTATTCAAGATTTGAATAATATAATCCGGTATGAAAACTTCAATTATTCAATATCATCATGAAAATCCAGCCAGTTTTGGCTATTAAATATTTGAATACCTCATCGGTTGACAAGTAAATCTGGAGTTTAAATACCCGGCAGCTCTTGGCCGATGGCGACTTATAGCCTTTGAGAAAATCCAGAATGGATAACCCTTTTGAAACATCAATTTTAGTGATGAGCTTGAACTTACTCATTTATGTAAGTCATAGCTCTGCAAATCCTGTACAGAGTTTAAACAACATATGCCCTGACGACTTAACGTCGAAAGCCAGGGCGGGTTATCAAACCTTTGATAAAAAATAAATATCATACATGTGATACTTATGAACATTGTCGGCTTATCATGCCAGTGCAGTAAGGGTGATAACCCGAAACTTAGAAGCCAATACTTCCAAGTACTTGATATCATCATGTATGGGCGACTTATCACCTTTCATTAAGCTGGGTATTTAGAAACCATGGGTATGCTTCAAATATGAGTTGTAAGATAGAAGGCTACATGGCCAGAATCACTTTAAACCAAAAGCCAAGATAGTATCAAGAAGAACCGGAAAAAACTTCAAGAAATCAAGCCAAATGTCAAAAGCGAGGCTATGCTTCGAATACGAGCAGGAAGCCGGACCATAAGGGTTAACAGCTATGATTCGAATATGATCAGGAAGCCCCCAAATGGTTTTTGGCATTGCGCCGATCAAAGGGGTACCGACAGCTATGATTCAAATACGATCAGGAAGCCCCCCAGTGACCATAGTATTTAGCGGCTATGATTCGAATACGATCATGAGCCGGACCAAGAGGGGTTAATAGCTGTGATTCGAATATGATCCAGCCCCCAAGTGATCTAAGTGTTTACGGCTATGGTTCGAATACGACCAGGAAGCCGGACCAAAGGGGTTAATAGCCATGATTCGAATACGAGCAAGCCCCCAATGATCAAATTATTTAAAGGCAATGATTCGAATACGATCAATAAGCCGGACCAAAAGGGGTTAATAGCTGTGATTCAAATACGACCAAGCCCCCAGATGATCAAAATGTTTACGGTTATGGTTCGAATATGACCAGGAAGCCGGGCAAATGGGGTTAATAGCTACGATTCGAATACGATCCAGTCCCCTTTTGGTCTTTGAAGCAGGGTACCTATGTTTGAGTTGTGCTTTGCAACAAACTCTCTTTGGTCCCTTTAATTTTGTAAGAACTCCAACCTTGCGAGAGAAATATTCTTCTTGAGCCGGAATTTTAAACCGGATATTGAGAGCTTCAAAGCTTTGTGGGAGACAGATTACCCTTGAGCCGGATTTTAAATCGGATATCTTCATTTTGAGCCGGGAATTTTCTGACAGCCTTTTGAAGTTTTATCAATATACAGTAGCTTTCGGGGCCGGGTTATCTTCCCTCCACTGACCCGGAGTTCTTGAATCTGCTTTAAACTGGCAATCATTTACTGAGTCATGTCATCGTAGCCCCCAAGTCTTAAGACGATTCAAAAAGTTGGCTTGAGATTCTTCATATTTGACCGTGATATAAACCGGTATGAGTCATTCAACGGCTTAGTAATATAATAGTCCCTTTTGTAGTAGACCATTTGCCCTGCATTAGAGAACTTACAAGCCAGAGTAATTACTCTTTTAAAGAAAGCAATATATAAAAAATATATTGGATGGATTTCACCTGATACGTTAGGCCAGTAGTTATCCACTGCGGAGTTGATAATCACCACAGGTGAACTGGCCGCGGCGTTGTAAGCTAGCGCGGATGGGCGAGTCAATCGCAGGTGCGGTAAGCCGCGCGGACGAGCGAGTCGACCGCGTCATATTGCTGTAGACTGGGCCACAAAGGCCCCGGCTTGCACATACATTTGTGGAGCGTTATTGTAACACCCCGAGAATCATGCTACAGTAACTCCCTGTGATTAAGCTAATCATGTTGCTAAACAGGGCTTGATCACATTTGAATCACATTCCTTTTCAAACTCCTAATTCAAACTTCAATTAAATTTAAAAGTGGAAAATAAAAGTTTTCAAAAATTTAAACAAAAATGTTCGGGCCCTGCCAGAAATTGCACTGATAATTATTGTGGAGAAAACATATTTTTATAAAATGCCTAAATACTTTTGAATGAAATAAAACAGAAAAGAAAATAAACAAATAAAAAGAAAACAGAAAAAAGAACAGACAAAGAAAAAGAAAAAAGGAGAAGGCCCTCCCCCCCACTGGACCCCTGGCCCAACTGGGCCGACCCCCGGCCCAGCCGGCCTAGCCCATCTCCCTCTCCCCCTCGCCCCCTTCCCTGTTCCCCCGACCGGGGTCGGAACAGGGGCCGTCCCCGCCGCACCCCCTCGCCGGCGACGGGGAGGATAAGGACGCCAGC